>NC_088234.1:51737695-52037695 GCF_036934945.1 Oncorhynchus masou masou
TCCTTCACCCAAATCCAGACATCTGATGTTCTGAAAGAGCTGCAAAATCCGGATCCCTCAAATCAGCTGGGCTAGACAATCTGGACCCTCTCTTCCTAAATGTATCTGCCGCCATTGTTGCATCCCTTATTACTAGTCTGTTCAACCTCTTTTTTGTATCGTCTGAGATTCCTAAGGATTGGAAAGGGGCTGCGGTCATCCCCATCTTCAAAGGGGGAGACACTCTAGACCCAAACTGTTACAGACCTATATCAATCCTGCCCTGTCTTTCTAAAGTCTTTGAAAACCAAGTGAACAAACAGACCACCGACCATTTAGAATTCCACCGTACCTTCTCCGCTATGCAATCTGGTTTCCGAGCTGGTCACGGGTGCACCTCAGCCACACTCAAGGTCCTAAACGATATCATAACCGCCATCGATAAAAGACAGTACTGTGCAGCAGACTTCATCAACCTGGCCAAGGCTTTTGACTCTGTCAATCACCGTATTCTTATTGGCAGACTCAACAGCCTTGGTTTCTCCAATGACTGCCTCGCCTGGTTCACTAACTACTTCTCCGATAGAGTTCAGTCTGTCAAATCAGAGGGCAGGTTGTCCGGTCCTCTGGCAGTCTCTATGGGGTTGCCACAGGGTTCAATTCTCGGGATGACTCTTTTCTCTGTATATATCAATGATATCGCTCTCGTTGCGGGGGGATTCTTTGATCCACCTCTACGCAGATGACGCCATTCTGTATACATCTGGCCCTTCTTTGGACACTGTGTTAACAAACCTCCAAGCGAGATTCAGCGCCATACAACACTCCTTCCGTGGCCTCCAACTGCTCTTAAATGCTAGTAAAATTAAATGCATGCTCTTCAACCGATCGCTGCCTGCACCCGCCCGCCTGACTAGCATCACTACTCTGGACGGTTCTGAATATGTGGACAACTACAAATACCTAGGTGTCTGGTTAGACTGTAAACTATCCTTCCTGACTCACATTAAGCATCTCCAATCCAAAATTACATCTGGAATCGGCTAACCTATTTCGCAACAAAGCCTCCTTCACTCATGCTGCCAAACTTACCCTCGTAAAACTGGCTATCCTACTGATCCTTGACTTTGGCGATGTCATTTACAAAATAGCCTCCAATACTCAGAAAATTGGATGCAGTCTATCACAGTGCCATCCGTTTTGTCACCAAAGCCCCATATACTACCCACCACTGCGAACTGTATGCTCTCGTTGGCTGGTCCTCGCTACATATTCGTCGCCAAACCCACTGGCTCCAGGTCTATAATTCTTTGCTCGGTATAGCTCCGCCGTATCTCAGCTCACTGGTCACCATAGCAACACCCACCCGTAGCACGCGCTCCAGCAGGTATATTCCACTCGTCATCCCTAAAGCCAACACCTCACTAGCTTTAAGTGTCAGCTGTCAGAGCAGCTTACCGATCGCTGCAGCTGTACATAGCCATCTGTCAATAGCCCATCCAACCAACTACCCACCTCATCCCCATATTTGTTTTTGTTTTTCTGCTCTTTTGCACAACAGTATTTCTACTTGCTCATCCTCATCTGCACATCTATCACTCCAGTGTAATTTGTAATAAATTGTAATTAATTTGCCACTATTGGCCTATTTATTGCCTTACCTCCTTACTTCATTTGCACACACAGTATACAGATATTTCTATTGTGTTATTGATTGTACGTTTGTTTATCCCATGTGTAACTCTGTGTTGTTGTTTTTGTTGCACTGCTTTGCTTTATCTTGGCCAGGTCGCAGTTGTAAATGAGAAATTGTTCTCAACTGGCCTACCTCGTTAAATAAAGGTGAAATAAAAAATATATATAAAAGAATCTCGCCACGTAGCTCTAGACATTAATATCTTTGGGCACTCATTGCTGCTGCATTACTGCAGTCCACAACATATACCGCCCAGACTAGTTATTGAGGAGATATATCATGGGAGGTAAGTACTGTGAGTTAGAAGATATTGTATGTTGCAATTTATTCCTGCATATCTGTATGAGTGGAAGTGAAGATTGGCTGATAAATTATGGATTCATTTCGTTTGATAGCTTGTCATCTGTAGAGTATTTAGACACAGTTTAAATGTACTCTTTATTTCGATGAGTAGGCAACCTTGCTTTACATTCCATTGATGTAAATCTACCTCGACAATGCACTCTGTGAGATCTTCTACAGGTATGAGAGATACACAGAGATACGGTGGCTAGATTGGCATTTGTCCACTCGCTCCTGTCTGCAGTGCTCACAGGGGCGACCTTATGTCCGATAGCGTCGTATCTTTCTCCCATCGCCAACTCAGACTTCATGACCCACTGCTGCCGAGGGCACCTCAAGGACTAGACGATTAAACATAGTGAACACCAACTACCCTCACTGCTCTCTACTCTCCACCACGTGTGTGTGTGTGTGTGTGTGTGTGTGTGTGTGTGTGTGTGTGTGTGTGTGTGTGTGTGTGTGTGTGTGTGTGTGTGTGTGTGTGTGTGTGTGTGTGTGTGTGTGGTGTAGCGTCGCCGCTGCTGAATTAGTGCAGTGTAGGACTCTGTGGCTAATTAGCTGTTTGTTTATAAATAGCAGACTTTCTGTGGCAAGGCATGCTGGGAAAGCCGAGAGGGCTCACTGCAGCTACCCTGTGGGAAGCCCCCACACACACAAACACACAGGCACATAGGCATGTGCACACACACACACAACGCAATTTTGCCTTCGTATGACCTTTTAAAATGCCATCTCCTCAACCAACCATCGGATTTTAATGCAAATCGGAGATTCTACCAATTTCCTATTCTTCTTTCGAATGAATGTGGTAGGAATTGTTGAAGCTAATGTTATCCAGGTGGCGCAATGGGCTGATTCCTCATTCTAATTCTTATTGATTTGTGCCCCAACCGGTAATTTGTGTCTTCCAACCGGTAATCCTATTCCTGGTAGACATAATAGGTTTACACAGAAGTCACAAAGTCTACAATAGGTGGTAAAAGAGCTGGTACATTGACCTAATACATCGATTCCCAATATGTTTTCCAACCTTAGCCCGTTCCCCAATCTATCTGTGTGTTTCTGTGTGTAGTCATGGAACAAGGTGTGCTGGTGAGGTGTCTGCAGCAGCCAACAACAACATCTGCGGAGTGGGAGTGGCCTACAACTCTAAGGTGGCAGGTATGTAGACTACTCTAATACTGTGGTAAATAACAGCTGGCTTGGATGTAAAAGTACTGGTGATCACAGTCATCTTTGAAAACTTGTAAAAGTGGCAGTCATATAATAACCTATCCAATGCTTTTTAACTTTAGTAGTAGATGTAGGAAGAATCAAGTTGGCTACATAGCCATTTTTTCCGCCCTTGTAGCTAGTGATAGCTGGTGACAGTGATCAAAGATTATCTACACGGAGGATACCAAACATTGGGAACACCTTCCTAATATTGAGTTGCACCTTCCCCTTTTGCTCTCAGAACAGCCTCAATTCATCGGGGCATGGACTCTACAAGGTGTCGAAAGCGTTGCACAGGGATGCTGGCCCCTGTTGACTTCAATGCTTCCCACAGTTGTGTCAAGCCTTGCACCTACTACCATACCACCTTCTGAATGGCACACATACACAATCAATGTCTCAATTTTCTAAAGGCTTAAAAATCCTTCTTTAACCTGTCACCTCACCGTCATCTATACTGATTGAAGTGGATTTAACAAGTGTCAGTTCAATCAGAACTGACATGTTGTCAATCAAAGGATCCGATAATTAAACTAGTACTGAAGGCATAAGCTACAGCTAGCGAGCACTGCAGTACATACAATGTGGTGAATAGTTGACTCAAAGAGAGGGAAAGACAATAGTTGGTCTTTTTTGAACAAATGTATTTATTTAAAAACAAATGTAGGAGAAACCGCAGAGAGAGAGACAGAGACAGAGAGAGAGCTATATTTCATTGTATTTTTTTTCCACTTTCACTTACTTCGCTAGCTAATGCAGCGAGCTTACTTATCCTACTCAAACATCTGGCTCAAACAGAGAGGAATGCTATTTATGTGTCACGGATGACTAGGAGTGGAAGGTAGGAATCAGGTGCAGAGAGCAGAGGGTTCAAGGACAAATGGCAATTTATTCCGGCACAAAATGATCATCAAACACTGACCAAATAAAAACACGGGGTAACACGGTCCGGAGCACAATAACACCTCCAACTCAAAACGTGAACACAAAATAATCACGCACAAACAAGAGCGGGATTCACAAGCTTAAATAGGCGAGCAAATCAAGAAAACATAAATAGCAACAGTTGCAACTAATAAGACTAAACTAACAGAAAAGGAAAAGGGATCGGTGGCGGCTATTAGGCCCGGTGACGACGACCGCCGAGCGCCGCCAGAACAGGCAGGGGAGCCAACTGTCGGCGGGAGTCGTGACATTATGTCAGCTATGTTAGTTATTATAATTATTATAGTCAAGCCATAAAGAAAATTCCCAGCTATCACATAACTTCCTGAGAACCATATGTTACTTAGAGCTTGATGAAAGTGTGGTTGTCTTATGGTTATATTGCATACAACCTTCCAACAACTTTGTGGGAATGTTGCAGGATAGTTGCTTGGTATTTTTGGAACCTGACAAAAAAACATTATTTTCTTGGTATTTCATTACGTTTCCTAAAAGTAAAAAAAAAAATACATTTCATTTCAATGTTGAAAACCTATAATTTCCATTCTCAGAGTGTTAATAAAACCTCCCAGGAAGACTTTCAAGGAACCATAATAAACGTTCTCAGAACCTCCCTGCAAACTAAAAATCAACATTCTCAGAACGTTTAAAAAACAATCCGATTTACCAGTCAGGAAATGTATGGTTTGTTCCCACAACCAATTCGAAACCAAATGTGCTAGCTGGGGAAATTCAGTCAACAGTGGCTTAGAATTGTAATAATGTGTGTACCTAACACTCTCTGTCTCTCCACACCTGCCGACTGTCCCCCCCCCAGGTATCCGCATGCTAGACCAACCCTTCATGACGGACATCATCGAGGCATCGTCCATCAGCCACATGCCCCAGGTCATTGACATCTACAGTGCCAGTTGGGGGCCCACCGATGATGGCAAGACAGTAGACGGACCCCGAGAGCTCACTCTGCAGGCCATGGCTGACGGAGTCAACAAGGTACTCACACACGCACATGCACACACACACAAACACAAAAACACTGGTCTAACTGTGGATAGCAGGGTTGTAGAGTACTTGTCTTACTCAGATAACTGGGTTCTTTGAATAGGCACACAGTATATGAGACTTGAGTCACAAAATTGGAAAAAGAATAGCTTTACACAAGAACAGCCTTGCTGTTAGACACTTTCAGAGACACCCTGGAACACACAGTTATTTAGCATACTGCCTGTGCCAGTGACAATTAGCTGCTTGATTAATCATAATACCACATGCAGAGGGGTAGTCTGGTCTGCTCTGACCAGATCTCAAGCAGCATTACTGAATAGGTGCAAAATGTGTTCGAAGCCTGGCTAAGATAAGCACAACTAATCAAGCAGTATTTCACTCAGCCTTCTAATATATATATATATATATATATATACAATATGTACACCATTACGTAGGTTAGGCAGGATGCACATTGTAAAACAACAACCCAGGATAAGAATCATTCAATTAGCATTTTTTCCATTGAACAGCCATGCATGTTTCCTCAATTTTCTTCAACAGTTAGGGAACACTTGTCACCCCCACTTGGTCCAATCACTTCACTCGAAACGAGTCACTTAGTTTGCATCTTGAGCGAGGCGGCTTCGTTTTGCAAATTGACGTGGATAATGGAAACAAATCACACGGAATGTTCCGGGACGGCGCTAGATATATGAGAGTGCTTGTTGGAGCGCCGGAGAAAGAAGCCGTGCACATATGTGATCTCACCGTATTTCAAACAGCACTTTGCAATGTAAATGGAAAGGGAGGTATAGATGTGGAGAGAGGGACACGTACGTAACTCTGGTGAACCTAGATCCTCCACAAATAAACAGAAGGGATTTGAGATGCAGACACCTCTCCTGCTAAATCTTCAACTGGAGTGGGATACTAAGTGTTTCATATCACCCAACTGGGCACAAACTGGTTGAATCAACATTGTTTTAACGTCATTTGTCAACATATTGTGATGTGGAAAATACTGTACATTGGATTTGAAAAAGGTAATCACCGAAAACTGTTGTTCCGAGGATGACATTTAAACCACAGAATTATGTCATTATGGTAACCAAATGTCAACATAGACAAACCTTTTACAACATTTGTTGAATTAGTACCTTGAAACCAGATTTTCTAAATTATATCTCATTCAGAAAATAAACTATAGGCTCGGCAGCACCTCCTACTGGATCTATCAACATCTACCCTTTGGTCTCCCACCCAAGGTTTTAACCAAGCCCAAACTTGCTCAGCTATGATATTTGTTAGTGACTATTACCAATGTACTATCGTGAGAATGATTGTTGAGCAATCCCCACTTAAAAAAATTATAGATTCACTGTTGCTTTCGAAGCCATTCCAAACGGTAGGTTTAAAAGAGCCAATTAAATGTGCTATTTCGTCCTCTAGCATTTGTAAAGTCATCAACAGCAATCACTTCAATTCAACCCAGAATTCAACTAAAAATAGACAATACAATAGGTCTAAGGTTTCAAGCTCTGATTTACATTTAAAATGTGATACTATTTAGTGATGTTGAATTGTGTGTCGTTGTCAACTCAACCAAATATAAACATTTGAAGGATCTGTATCTTCTGCTTGGAAAATTCCATCTCTGCCAATAGTTAGCCTGGCTTTAATTCCAGTTTGTCTCCAAATTAATCATTAGATGTACATCTCCATCTCAACCAAAAATCCAAGTTAAAGAGTAGGACTAAATTAAATCTTTATTTAAAAAGGAATTTAAAGTTTGATTTCATTTGATTTTGTCCTATTCTTTTGAGGACTAAGTCAGTGGTTACTGTAACTATACATTTCTTTTTATGTAATCATATAAAGTATGCATGTTCAGGATAGCATACAAATATCGTCACAGGTCTTTGGATCTTCACAATTGCTGCAATAATCTGTGCAGAATCTTGAACGGCATTGGTCATTTGAACCATGTACTTTTAATGTAATCTCAACTGCAATCCAGGTCATTTGGTTCTGCTATTAGATGAAGCACAGTGATAACATTTTCATCTGTTGTACAAATAAACAAAATATCTGGAATTTGTTTGTGCATTCAGATGGCTGAAAGCATAGTGATACACATTGGAATTTCAACTAACTTTTGCTGTCTTTTTGAGTGGGTGAGTCGAGGCTGTAATCTCTGTGATAAATGTCTCAACCAAATATTACCCAATGATCCATGTTGAAATGACATAGTGTGCCCAGTGAGAGCCCATTTGTCATCCCCAAACTGCTTTATGATATGGATATGTTGTTTGCTCTTTTCAATTCACATGGTGTATCTGTTTCGTATCTAATTGTTATGGTCGAGAAGAGAGTCACTATAATAGAGAGAGAGAGAAAAAATAAGATGGTTTGGAACAATATAATACAATACAATACCTTGTTCAGAGAACAGAGAATGCCCTCTTGGAACACTTAGTCCCCTTTTCTTAGCCCCTTTCTCAACCCGTTACTGAAGTGACCAACCAGTATGCTAATTCGGATTAGATTGGGATTGGGTTCGACAGGGCTCAATCAGATTTGTAATTTTACACCCATGGAGAGATTCCATATTCAATTGCATTAACCGGAAATGGAACTGACCCTGGCTTTGATGCTGAGGGTCAAGCTCAGTGGCTTTTCCACCACATTACCTCTCTGTATCCACTACTATGAGCTCAGTGGCTTTTCCACCACATTACCTCTCTGTATCCACTCCTATGAGCTCAGTGGCCATACATGTAAGGAGAGTAGAAAATGAAAGCAATCAAGAAAACTAATAGCATCCGCCTGGGCACACCACATAATTTCAACCTGGATAATTGGGTAATATTTGATTGAGACGTTGATCAATGAGATTAAATCAAATCACATTTTCTTGGTCACATACAGTACACATATTTAGCAGATGTTATTGTGGTTGTAGCGAAATGCTTGTGTTCCTAGCTCCAACAGTGCAGTAGTATCTAACAATTCACAACAATACACACAAATCTAAAAGTAAAAGAATGGAATTAAGAAATATACTGAAAAATATTAGGACGAGCAATGTTGGCCTGGCATTGACTAAAATACAGTAGAATACACTAAATACATATGAAATGTGTAAAACAGTATGTAAACATTATTAAAGTGTCTCGTGTTCCATTATTAAAGTGACCAGTGATTCCATGTCTATGTACATAGGTCAGCAGACTCTATGGTGCAAGGATGAGTAACCGGGTGGTAGCCGGCTAGTGATGGCTATTTAACAGTCTGATGGCCTTGAGAAGCTGTTTTTCAGCCTCTCGGCCCCAGCTTTGATGCACCTGTACTGACCTCGCCTTCTGTATGATAGTGGGATGAACAGGCCGAGGCTCGGGTGGTTGATGTCCTTGATGATCTTTTTGGCCTTCCTGTGACATTGGGTGCTGTAGATGTCCTGGAGGGCAGACAGTGCGCCCCCCCCCCCCCCTTGATGCGTTGGGCAGACCGCATTACCCTCTGGAGAGCCCTGTGGCTGCGGAAGGTGTAGTTGCCGTACCAGGCATTCATACAGCCCAACAGGATGCTCTTAATTGTGCCTCTGTTTGGCCTTCTTCACCACACTGTCTGTGTTGTGGAGAATTTCAGATTATCAGTGATATGTACGCAGATGAACTTGAAGCTTTTCACATTTTCCAATGCAGTCCCGTCGATGTAGATGGAAGCGTGCTCCCTCTGCTGTCTCCTCAAGTCCATTATCAGCTCCTTTGTTTTGTTGACTTTGAGGGAGAGGTTATTTTCCTGGCACCACTCCGCCAGGGCCCTCGCCACCTCCCTGTAGGTTGTCTCGTTATTGTTGGGAATCAGGCCTACTACTGTTCTGTCTTCTGCAAACTTGATGATTGAGTTGGAGGCGTGCGTGACCACGCACTCATGGGTGAACAGGGAGACAGGGGGGCTGAGCACCACCCTTGTGGGGCCCCTGTGTTGAGGATCAGCAAAGTGGTGCTGTTTCCTACCTTCACCACCTGGGGGCAGCCCATCTGGAAGTCCAGGAACCAGTTACACAGGGCACGATTCGGACCCAGAGCCCCAAGCTTAATGATTAGCTTGGAGGGTACTATGGTGTTTAAGGCTGAGCTATAGTCAATGAACAGCATTCTTACATAGGTATTCCTCTTGTCCAGATGGGAGAGAGCAGTGTGCAATGCCATGACGATTGCATTGTCTTTGGATCTATTGGGGCGGTTAGTAAATTGAAATGCATCTAGGGTGTCAGGTAAGGTGGAGGTGATATGATCCTTAACTAGCCTTTCAAAGCACTTCATGATGACAGAAGTGAGAGCTGCAGGGAAATTGTAATTTAGTTCAGTTACCTTTGCGTTCTTGGCGACAGGAACTATGGTGGACATCTTGAAGCAACTGGGGACAGCAGACTGGGATAGGTAGAGTATGTCTGTGAACCCTCCAGCCAGCTGGTCTGCGCATGCCCGAGAACATGGCTAGGGATTCCGACTGGGCCTGCAGCCTTGCGAGGGTTAACACGCTTAAATATCGTACTCATGTCGGCCACGGAGAATGAGAGCCCACAGAAGGTGTTTAGCTTGTCTGGGAGCAAGACGTCCGTGTCTGCGATGTGGCTGAGTTGCCCTTTGTAACCCATGATTGTCTGTAGACCCTGCCACATATGCATTATTTCTTTAGTGCCTTTTTGCAAACAGGATGCATGTTTTAGAATATTTTTATTCTGTATACGCTTCCTTCTCTTCACTTTGTCAATTAGGTTAGTATTGTGGAGCAATTATAATGTTGTTGTTCCATCATCAGTTTTCTCCTATCACAGCCATTAAACTCTGTAACTGTTTTAAAGTAACCATTGGCCTCATGTTGGAATCCCTGACGATTTCCTTCCTCTCCAGCAACTGAGTTAGGAAGGACGCCTGCATCTTTGTAGTGACTGGGTGTATTGATACAACATCCAAAGTTTAATTAATAACTTCACCATTCTCAAAGGAATATTCAATGTCTGCTTTTATTTTACCCATCTACCCATAGGTACCGATCTTTGCGAGGCATTGGAAAACCTCCCGGGTCTTTGCGGGGTAATCTGTGTTTGAAATACACTGCTCGACTGACCATACAGATTATTGTATGTGTGGGATACAGCGCTAAGGTAGTCATTCAAAAATCATGTTAAACAGTATTATTATACACAGAGTGAGTCCATGCAATTTATGTGACATGTTAAGCCCATTTTTCCTCCTGAACTTATTTAGGCTTACCATAACAAAGGGGTTGAATACTTATTGCCCCAAGACATTTCAGTTTTTCAGGTTGAATTGAAACAATAGCTGATGATGACTTTGCAAATGTTATATACTGTAGTACTAAATAAAATCATTGATGATATACTGTCTGAATGATAGGGTATGGTCAGATTTAATTTGCTCTGTTATACCTTTGCTCTGATGCCCAGCCTATATACAGTTGAAGTCGGAAGTTTACATACAGTGGGGCAAAAAAGTATTTAGTCAGCCACCAATTGTGCAAGTTCTCCCACTTAAAAAGATGAGAGAGGCCTGTAATTTTCATCATAGGTACACTTCAACTATGACAGACAAAATGAGAAGAACAAAATCCAGAATATCACATTGTAGGATTTTTATGAATTTATTTGCAAATTATGGTGGAAAATAAGTATTTGGTCAATAACAAAATTTGATCTCAATACTTTGTTATATACCCTTTGTTGGCAATGACAGAGGTCAAACGTTTTCTGTAAGTCTTCACAAGGTTTTCACACACTGTTGCTGGTATTTTGGCCCATTCCTCCAAGCAGATCTCCTCTAGAGCAGTGATTAAATTTACAAACGCCTGAAGGTACGTTCATCTGTACAAAAAATAATACGCAAGTATAAACACCATGGGACCACTCAGCCTTCATACCGCTCAAAAAGGAGATGCGTTCTGTCTCCTAGAGATGAACGTACTTTGGTGAGAAAAGTGCAAATCAATCCCAGAACAACAGCAAATGACCTTGTGAACATGCTGGAGGAAACAGGTACAAAAATATCTACATTTTTGGAGGAAGGAGAATTATGTGGATATATTGAAGCAACATCTCAAGACATCAGTCAGGAAGTTAAAGCTTGATCAAAAATGGGTCTTCCAAAGGGACAATGACCCCAGGCATACTTCCATAGTTGTTGCAAGGACAACAAAGTCAAGGTATTGGAGTGGCCATCACAAAACCCTGACATCAATCCCATAGGACATTTGTGGGAAAACTGAAAAAGCGTGTGCGAGCAAGGAGGCCTACAAACCTGACTCCGTTACACCAGCTCTGTCTGGAGGAATGGGCAAAAAAATTGTGGGAAGCTTGTGGAAGGCTACCCTAAATGTTTGACCCAAGTTAAACAATTTAAAGGCAATGCTACCAAATACTAATTGAGTGTATGTAAACTTCTGTCCCACTGGGAATGTGATGAAAGACATAAAAGCTGAAATAAATCATTCTCTCTACTATTATTCTGACATTTCACATTCTTACAATGAAGTGGTGATCCTACCTGACCTAAGACAGGGAATTGTGAAACTGAGTTGAAATGTATTTGGCTAAGGTGTATGTAAACTTCTGACTTCAACTGTATTGTTTTTTTTTTCTGATAGTGGATATAACATTGAAGATCTGATGTTGTTTTAAGGAACAAATTCAACATATTTTATATAAGGTTTGTGTATGTCGACATTTGGTTACCATAATGACATAATCCGGTGGTAGAAATGTTACCATTTTTTCAAATCCAATGTATTTTCAACATAAATTCTACGTCACAATACGTTGACAAATTAAGCAATGTTGATTCAACCAGTTTGTGCCCAGTGGGATACAGCTCTGGTATGTTTGTACAACCAGGAATGGCTCCCTCCCACATCTTTCCACATTATTAGCTCAACAGCGAGAGCTAATGAGTAAACAATTATAGTGCTTTGACTAAACCTGAGATTTGTTTTGGTTGGTTTGTGACACTAGCACTAAAATACACTATCTGTACTGTTGCTGGAGTGAATAAAAGACGGTCTTTCTCTCCCTCTCCAAAATGCATTTTTTTCCCCTCTAACATCTTTCCTCTGCACGACTCTTCAAACTCCCACCTCTTTCTCGCGTTCTTTATGTAACTGATTGTCAGCAACAGAGGATGAGAGCTAACATAGCACAAATATGTGTCAGGTATTAGAGATTGAGGAAAATAAACCACAAACTAAAAGCTTGACACTGGTGATTCTCTACATTATATCGTTATGGATGTCTCTCTAACAAGGTAGCTACAGGTCTTGGTATAAAAACCATAAAATATGATCATGCAGAGGCGGAAATAACTTAACCCAACTATGGAAGCTGTCAGAGAGCAAGAGAACATTGCTTACATCTGCTATGACAGGCTCATTGTCCACCTTCTCTCCCAAATGCCTGGGAGGAACGAGAGAGCCTCAGGCTCGGTAGTTTCAGCCTTACTTCAGACATACACATTTATGTTGTCTCCAATTTATATCTATCGCTGATAAACTACCAAGGAAAGGGCTAATAATAGCCCATATTAATATATGTTGCCTTAGAAATGGTGTTAATGAAATCATTAACTTGTTAACATCAGATAACATTAATAAACTTGCCATCTCTGAAAGTCACTTAAATCATTCCCTTGATGACACAGCAGTAGCAATACAAGGATATAACATCTACAGAAATGAATGCCTTTAGGTGGAGGTGTTGCTGTATATATTCAGAGCCTTATTCCTGTGAATTTTAGAGAAGATCTCCTGTCAAATGTCGTTGAAGTGTTGCGGTTGCAAGTTTACATCTAAAGCCTCTTTTTTTGGGGGGTGCTGCTATAGGCCACCAAATGCTAACTGTCAGTATTTGAATAAAACTGTATGTGTGCAATGCTTAATAATGTGTGTGATGTTAACATTTCCTGGGTGACCTGAATACTGACTGGTTAGCAACTAGCTGTCCTCTCAAGAGGAAGCTTGTAACTGTGACCCAAGAGGAAGCTGTAATATGACCCAGGTTATCACTCAACCAATTAGAGAGCATGCCAATAGTGTTGCATCTGTGACATCCACTTGTATTGATCATATCTTCACTAATGCTGCAGAGCTTTGCTCCAAAGCAAAATACATTTCCATTGGCTAAAGTGACCATAACATTGTGGAAATAACAAGAACAGCCAAAGAGTTGTACCAAAGGTTGGGCCTAAAGTAATTTATAAGAGATCATACAAAATGTTTACTCAGGATTATTTTGATGAAAATGTAAAGTTTGTTGGTCTGATGTGTATGAGAAAGTGAATATTAATACAGCACTGGAAGTATTTGTAAAATGATTCACACCAATTGATGACAAGCGTGCACATATTCAAAAACTAACTGTGAGAACTGCTTAAAGAAAAATGCGAAAGAGGTGGCAAACAAGTCAGGCTGCTCAACATACTGTAAATTGAGAAATGTTGTGACTAAACTTAACAAAAATTTGAATCAATAATATTACCAAACAAAAATAAATTACATAACACAATGGAAAAATACTTTGGATTACTTTAAATTATATCAGCTGCAGAAAACCCAGTTAATCTCTATCATTCGTTGAAGTTGATGGGTTATTTATGTTGCCAATCATTTCAATCACTATTTCATTTACATTACATTTACATTTAAGTCATTTAGCAGACGCTCTTATCCAGAGCGACTTACAAATTGGTGAATTCACCTTCTGACATCCAGTGGAACAGCCACTTTACAATAGTGCATCTAAATCATTTAAGGGGGGGTGAGAAGGATTACTTTATCCTATCCTAGGTATTCCTTGAAGAGGTGGGGTTTCAGGTGTCTCCGGAAGGTGGTGATTGACTCCGCTGTCCTGGCGTCGTGAGGGAGTTTGTTCCACCATTGGGGGGCCAGAGCAGCGAACAGTTTTGACTGGGCTGAGCGGGAACTGTACTTCCTCAGTGGTAGGGAGGCGAGCAGGCCAGAGGTGGATGAACGCAGTGCCCTTGTTTGGGTGTAGGGCCTGATCAGAGCCTGGAGGTACTGCGGTGCCGTTCCCCTCACAGCTCCGTAGGCAAGCACCATGGTCTTGTAGCGGATGCGAGCTTCAACTGGAAGCCAGTGGAGAGAGCGGAGGAGCGGGGTGACGTGAGAGAACTTGGGAAGGTTGAACACCAGACGGGCTGCGGCGTTCTGGATGAGTTGTAGGGGTTTAATGGCACAGGCAGGGAGCCCAGCCAACAGCGAGTTGCAGTAATCCAGACGGGAGATGACAAGTGCCTGGATTAGGACCTGCGCCGCTTCCTGTGTGAGGCAGGGTCGTACTCTGCGGATGTTGTAGAGCATGAACCTACAGGAACGGGCCACCGCCTTGATGTTAGTTGAGAACGACAGGGTGATGTCCAGGATCACGCCAAGGTTCTTAGCGCTCTGGGAGGAGGACACAATGGAGTTGTCAACCGTGATGGCGAGATCATGGAACGGGCAGTCCTTCCCCGGGAGGAAGAGCAGCTCCGTCTTGCCGAGGTTCAGCTTGAGGTGGTGATCCATCATCCACACTGATATGTCTGCCAGACATGCAGAGATGCGATTCGCTACCTGGTCATCAGAAGGGGGAAAGGAGAAGATTAATTGTGTGTCGTCTGCATAGCAATGATAGGAGAGACCATGTGAGGTTATGACAGAGCCAAGTGACTTGGTGTATAGCGAGAATAGGAGAGGGCCTAGAACAGAGCCCTGGGGGACACCAGTGGTGAGAGCGCGTGGCGAGGAGACAGATTCTCGCCACGCCACCTGGTAGGAGCGACCTGTCAGGTAGGACGCAATCCAAGCGTGGGCCGCGCCGGAGATGCCCAACTCGGAGAGGGTGGAGAGGAGGATCTGATGGTTCACAGTATCGAAGGCAGCCGATAGGTCTAGAAGGATGAGAGCAGAGGAGAGAGAGTTAGCTTTAGCAGTGCGGAGCGCCTCCGTGATGCAGAGAAGAGCAGTCTCAGTTGAATGACTAGTCTTGAAACCTGACTGATTTGGATCAAGAAGGTCATTCTGAGAGAGATAGCGGGAGAGCTGGCCAAGGACGGCACGTTCAAGAGTTTTGGAGAGAAAAGAAAGAAGGGATACTGATCTGTAGTTGTTGACATCGGAGGGATCGAGTGTAGGTTTTTTCAGAAGGGGTGCAACTCTCGCTCTCTTGAAGACGGAAGGGACGTAGCCAGCGGTCAGGGATGAGTTGATGAGCGAGGTGAGGTAAGGGAGAAGGTCTCCGGAAATGGTCTGGAGAAGAGAGGAGGGGATAGGGTCAAGCGGGCAGGTTGTTGGGCGGCCGGCCGTCACAAGAAGCGAGATTTCATCTGGAGAGAGAGGGGAGAAAGAGGTCAGAGCACAGGGTTGGGCAGTGTGAGCAGAACCAGCGGTGTTGTTTGACTTAGCAAACGAGGATCGGATGTCGTCGACCTTCTTTTCAAAATGGTTGACGAAGTCATCTGCAGAGAGGGAGGAGTGGGGTGTGGGGGAGGGGGAGGAGGATTCAGGAGGGAGGAGAAGGTGGCAAAGAGCTTCCTAGGGTTAGAGGCAGATGCTTGGAGTTTAGAGTGGTAGAAAGTGGCTTTAGCAGCAGAGGCAGGGAGGAAAATGTAGAGAGGAGGGAGTGAAAGGATGCCAGGTCCGCAGGGAGGCGAGTTTTCCTCCATTTCCGCTCGGCTGCCCGGAGCACTGTTCTGTGAGCTCGCAATGAGTCGTCGAGCCACGGAGCGGGAGGGGAGGACCGAGCCGGCCTGGAGGATAGGGGACATAGAGAGTCAAAGGATGCAGAAAGGGAAGAGAGGAGGGTTGAGGAGGCAGAATCAGGAGATAGGTTGGAGAAGGTTTGAGCAGAGGGAAGAGATGATAGGATGGAAGAGGAGAGAGTAGCGGGGAGAGAGAGCGAAGGTTGGGACGGCGCGATACCATCCGAGTAGGGGCAGTGTGGGAAGTGTTGGATGAGAGCGAGAGGGAAAAGGATACAAGGTAGTGGTCGGAGACTTGGAGGGGAGTTGCAATGAGGTTAGTGGAAGAACAGCATCTAGTAAAGATGAGGTCGAGCGTATTGCCTGCCTTGTGAGTAGGGGGAAGGTGAGAGGGTGAGGTCAAAAGAGGAGAGGAGTGGAAAGAAGGAGGCAGAGAGGAATGAGTCAAAGGTAGACGTGGGGAGGTTAAAGTCGCCCAGGACTGTGAGAGGTGAGCCGTCCTCAGGAAAGGAGCTTATCAAGGCATCAAGCTCATTGATGAACTCTCCGAGGGAACCTGGAGGGCGATAAATGATAAGGATGTTAAGCTTGAAAGGGCTGGTAACTGTGACAGCATGGAATTCAAAGGAGGCGATAGACAGATGGGTAAGGGGAGAAAGAGAGAATGACCACTTGGGAGAGATGAGGATCCCGGTGCCACCACCCCGCTGACCAGAAGCTCTCGGGGTGTGCGAGAACACGTGGGCGGACGAAGAGAGAGCAGTAGGAGTAGCAGTGTTATCTGTGGTGATCCATGTTTCCGTCAGTGCCAAGAAGTCGAGGGACTGGAGGGAGGCATAGGCTGAGATGAACTCTGCCTTGTTGGCCGCAGATCGGCAGTTCCAGAGGCTACCGGAGACCTGGAACTCCACGTGGGTCGTGCGCGCTGGGACCACCAGATTAGGGTGGCCGCGGCCACGCGGTGTGGAGCGTTTGTATGGTCTGTGCAGAGAGGAGAGAACAGGGATAGATAGACACATAGTTGACAGGCTATAGAAGAGGCTAAGCTAATGCAAAGGAGATTGGAATGACAAGTGGACTACACGTCTCGAATGTTCAGAAAGTTAAGCTTACGTAGCAAGAATCTTATTGACTAAAATGATTGAAATGATACAGTACTGCTGGAGTAGGCTAGCTGGCAGTGGCTGCGTTGTTGACTTTGTAGGCTAGCTGGCAGTGGCTGCGTTGTTGACACTACACTAATCAAGTCGTTCCGTCGAGTGTAATAGTTTCTACAGTGCTGCTATTCGGGGGCTAGCTGGCTAGCTAGCAGTGTTGATTACGTTACGTTACGTTGAAAGAACGACAATAGCTGGCTAGCTAACCTAGAAAATCGCTCTAGACTACACAATTGTCTTAGATACAAAGACGGCTATGTAGCTAGCTAGCTACGATCAAACAAATCAAACCGTTGTACTGTAATGAAGTGAAATGAAAATGTGATACTACCTGTGGAGCGAAGCGGAATGTTGACCGGGTTGTTGAAGTTCAATTCGGTAGACGTTGGCTAGCTGTTGGCTAGCTAGCTAGCAGTATCTCCTACGTTAAGGACGACAAATAGCTGGCTAGCTAACCTCGGTAAATTAAGATAATCACTCTAAGTCTACACACTCTAAACTACACAATTATCTTGGATACGAAGACAGCAAAGACAACTATGTAGCTAGCTAACACTACACTAATCGAGTCGTTGAGTGTAATAGTTTCTACAGTGCTAGTAGACGGTGGACGTTAGCTAGCTGCTGGGCAGATAGCAGTGTAGACTACGTTAGGACGACCAAATTTCACTAATAAAGTGCAAAAACTCAGAAGTGAGATGACAACATTGATCATATTTTTGTATAAAATATTTACTAATGAAAGAGAAGGATTACTGTTTTGAATATGGTCAAGTTAGTATGGAAGAGGTGGAAAAACTATTGTTATTCATCAATAATGATAAGCCACCAGGTATAGACAGCCTTGATAGGAAACTATTTAGAATGGTAGCAGACTGTCTTGCCACCACTATTTGCTATTTATTTAACTGAAGCCTAAAGAAGTGTGTGTGTCCACAGGCGTGGAAGGAAGCTAAAGTAAATCCACTGCCGAAAAATAGGAAAGCACCCGTTGCTGGTTCTAAAAGCCACCCAATCAGTTTGCTGTCAGTTCTTTGTAAACTGAAGGGGATTGTGTTTGGCAAAATACAATGCTATTTTCACAGAACATGTTAACTACTGACTTTCAGCATGCATACAGAGGAGGTCACTCAACTTGTACTGCACTGACTTAGATGACTGATGATTGCTTAAAATAAATGCATAATAAGATGATAGTTTTAGCTGTACTGTTAGATTTCAGCGCAGCCTTTGATATTATTGTACTTCACAAACGCACATTTTCTTTCTATAGTTCACAATTTCCATTTACAGTAGACACACCAGTTTAAAATCTATAGGTTTACCAAACAGTGAAGTGATTAACCAACCATTAAGCACAGTTGGATTAAGTGACAGTCAAATGTATTTAAACAAATGAGCAGAGAATCGTATGAAAAGAATTGTGAGCATTGCATTGTGAAAGGCAATTACTTTGTATGAAAGTTATTTCTAGATGAAACACTGATTAGGTTTGCTGAAAAAGTTACTATAGGATGTTGTGTGTTGTGCTTAACGTATAAAAAAAACAGACTTTTGATGATCTGTTTTGAGTTTTGTACTAATAGTTGTGAAATTTTACCACATACTTGTGAAAATAGTACTAAAGCGAGAGACAAAAACCTATGAATTACTGTCAGGTAATATGGTCAAGTACAGCAAAGAAAGACATAGAAAAGCTGCAACTGTCTCAAAACAGAGCAGCACACCTTTCCCTTAACTGCTGTCGTGGAAATGACCACCAGGGACACCTGAAGTCAATATTAAATGAATCATTCTTTATTGACAGCAATCTGGAGTGGTTCCAACAAACTTAATGCACGTTGGTCAGGAGCTCCGTCGGGGCAGTCCCATTAGTTCTCTTATAAACTGCTTACACAGACAAGTTATATTTGCATGATTTACAGTATTCATTATTCATTCAAAATTAACTTTTGGATCATGCATGTGACCGACCAATACCTAACGAGGCTTCTTCTCTCAAAGCTGAGACCTTAAAACTGAGATATCCCGTTCCGTTCTCAAAGCAATGCTCTGGACGTACTGCCAAATTGCTTGTACTGATAGTGAGGATTCCTCCCAGGCACGATCAATCAGTCACTTGCATGAACCCAGTCGAATTGGTTATTAGAAAGCACAAACATAAAATGTGCATTCACACTGCACATACAGAACTAACATCAACAACATGCATGCCAGTCTCTTCCGGTTGAAGGTTGACAAGAGATGAACTTCTCTGAGTTTTTATGAGAAATAATACTGTGATGAAATTTCCAGATTGTCTGCATAATCAAATAACATTCAGCCCAGACACCCATACATACAGTACACGACAAGACATGCCACCAGGGGTCTCGTCACAGTCCCCAAGTCCAAAACGAATTCACAGCAACTGACATTTTTATGCAGAGCCATGATCGCATGGAACCAACCCCCTTCCATCTCCAATTACGCAAGCAAACAACAAAATAACCTTTAAAAAACGGATTAAAAAACAACTCATGGAATGGAGGGGACTGTGAGGGGGGGGGGTGTCACAAACACACGCACACACAGACACACTCTAACACACACACTATGATTTAGTTGTATTGTTTGTATACTTTTTTTGGTTTCATTGTTTGTATATTGTTTTATTTTAAATTCGTGTAACTTTTCTTGTCTATCAGTGTATCAGTGTTTTGTTACTTGTCATGTATTGTGATTTTTGTGGACAAGAGGAAGAGTAGCTCTGCTTGTTTAAAAGCTAATGGGATCCAAATAAACAAATAAGCAATTGCACATTCTTTGCTGTATTATTTGATAATAGTAGCAGTGGTTAATAGTCATAGTAGCAGTTGTAGGGATAGTCAGGCAATGTTTAATTATACTGAACAAAAATATAAACGCAACATGTAAAGTGTTGGTCCCATGTTTCATGAGCAGAAATAAAATATCATTTTTTTGCCATATGCACGAAAAGGTTATTTCTCTCAAATTTTGGGCACAAATGTATTTATATCCCTGTTAGTGAGCATTTCTCCTTTGCCAATATAATCCATCCACCTGGCAGGGTAGCCTAGTGGTTAGAGCGTTGGACTAGTAACCGGAAGGTTGCAAGTTCAAATCCCTGAGCTGACAAGGTACACATCTGTCCTTCTGCCCCTGAACAGGCAGTTAACCCACTGTTCCTAGGCTGTCATTGAAAATAAGAATTTGTTCTTAACTGACTTGCCTAGTAAAATAAAGGTAAAAAATATCAAGAAGCTGATTAAACAGCATGATCATTTCACAGGTGCACCTTGTGCTGGGGACAATAAAAGGCCACTCTAAAATGTGCAGTTTTGTCACACAACCCAATGTCACAGTTTTGAGGGAGCGTGCAATTGGCATGGGGACTGCAGGAATGTCCAACAGAGCTGTTGCCAGATAATTTAATGTTAATTTCTCTACCATATCAGTTTTAGAGAATTTGGCAGTACATCCAACTGGACTCACAACCACAGACCACGTGGGGCTGAGAGGTATTTCTGTCTGTAATTTAAGCCCTTTGAGAAAAACTCATTCTGATTGCTCCCAGGTGGGTGGGCCTATGTCCTCCCAGACCCACCAATGGCTGCACCGCTGCCCAGCGATGTGAAATCCATAGATTATGGACTCATTTATTTATTTCTATTGACTGATATCCTTCTAGGAATTGTAACTCAGTAAAATCTTTGAAATTGTTGCATGTTGCGTTTATATCTTTTTTCAGTATAGCATGATTGTAGTCATCATTATTAGCATTTTTTATGATCATTGTTGGAACATTGTAAAATAATGTAACTAGTTTTACTACTACAGCACTACTGCTAATGTACTGCTTCCACTACCACTACCACTGTTTCTACCACTATCACACATGCTGAAGTCAGTTGATGTGTTGTCTCGTAGGGCCGAGGAGGGAAAGGCAGTATCTACGTGTGGGCATCTGGAGACGGCGGTAGCTATGACGACTGTAACTGTGATGGTTACGCCTCCAGCATGTGGACCATCTCCATCAACTCAGCAATCAACGATGGTCGTACGGCTCTGTACGACGAGAGCTGCTCCTCCACCCTCGCATCCACCTTCAGCAACGGGCGCAAGAGGAACCCTGAAGCTGGCGTGGTGAGTGTGTGAGAAAGAGTGTGAATGACAGAGAAAGAGAGAAAAAGAAAAAGAGAGCATGTGTGTGTGGTTGACCAAGTTCATCTCATTGTTATCCTCAGTCTGAGTACATTGAGTACACTGAGTGCTCAGATTTGTATGATTTCTATCCCTGAATCCAACCCTACAAAGACAAGGTTGCATAATGATGTGGTCTTTTCAGCCAACTTTCCATTGTTCTGTGTCGTTACGAGACATTAACTATTCACTGAAGACTGAATACCTATCCCTAGTTGTATGCACTCTTTCTCTGTGATTGATTGAGGGATTGTTCTATTCTCTTTCATTTGAACAATCCCCAGAGATGGAAACACGGCACTCAATCTATTCCTTATTTCAATGTATGTCAGCCCATTCAGCAGAAGAAAAGCTCTGGGATGAGACAGGGGAGGTTATAAGCCTGTGGTTTCACTGGGGGTGTGACATATCAGGTGGAGATTGAGGGGGCAGATGTGTGATCAGTTATACATCCCACTTTCTAACACAGTGTAACAAAGAACATCTGGGGTCCTCGAAGTATCAGGCACTGAGATAGACAGCTCACAATCTAGTGGTCCCCGATTTAATGTCTCCTCATGGTCTAGTTTTCATGGATAATGAAAGAAGATAGAAAAGAGGACTGGAAGGAGGGAGATTGTTAAACCCTTTTCATCTCTGCTTACTGTCAAACAGGACATACAAGTATAAAATAGGATTTTACTATAAGGAAGATGTAGACAAGACACAGCATATTTTACTATTGTTCCCCATTTGTAGATTGTATGTGGTCTGGGATTTGTTCAGGTTATTGTTCATTTTAGAATACATAGAATATATATCGAGAACAAACTCTGTCCCTGAAATGATCTGTGGGTCTAGAAGACAAGCCAGTTGCTCAACAACCCTGTGACTGTTTTATATCTGTCATCAGAGTAGAGGATTGGGACAATGACTTAGCAGAGACACATGGGCTACAACTGTCTGCTTTGTTGTTATTTCAGTATTTACCTGGGGAATTGTGTCACCGGGCAGAGTTATCACAAGACAATGTGTGAATCATCTGTGCCTTAGATAAATGCTCTGAGAGAGAGAGAGAGAGAGAGAGAGAGAGAGAGAGAGAGAGAGAGAGAGAGAGAGAAAGAGAGAGAGAGAGAGAGAGAGAGAGAGAGAGAAAGTACCATCTGACCTAGATGGTCATACTACAGTCATTCTGGTCATACTAATCCGTTTCACTCACTCTTTTGAGTTTTCTCTTGCCACTTTGCCCCACGGTAGCTTGTTCTTACGTTGTTTTGTTGTTCTGTAATTCGTAGGCAACGTTTTAAGAAAGCACCATATAAATACAATTTCATTTGATTGTGTTCAGTCAAGGCTATTCAATCATAGAGAATATTCTGACAAATAAATCCCCCTCTCAGTGTATTGATTTTCAAGAGATGTCTCTCTCCAATATGAGAACCGTATTTGGTATTTTGACTTTCACCAGGAAGCCAATGACAGTTGAGAGAGACAGGAATTCCCTCGTGTGCTTCTCTCTCTCTCTGACTAATTGTATATTATCTCTCATTATCTGTAATTAAATTACACATTATGAATCACATGTTTACTGAATCATTTGCATTTCTGAAGTCTTCTCTTCTCCACTTTCCACTCCACTCCTCTCATTGAATGTTGTTATTCCACTGATATGATTACAGTCTTCCATGGTTGTGTTATACCAGGCCACCACGGACCTGTATGGAAACTGCACCCTGCGCCACTCTGGAACATCAGCAGCAGCTCCTGAAGCAGCCGGAGTGTTTGCCTTGGCATTGGAGGCCAAGTATGCACTCACACACTCTCACACACACACACACACACACACACACACACACACACACACACACACACACACACACACACACACACACACACACACACACACACACACACACACACACACACACACACACACACACACACACACACACACACACACACACATTACTGGTCAGTGCCTGAAGGTCTTACAATCAGAGGAGAATATGGCTGTTCTAACTCTGTTAACATGGACAAGATGTGTTTCATAACTTCAGCTCCACATTGACTGAAACCTTGGCTGTCTCATTACATACGACCTATTCCCTTCACTGTCTTTCTCTCCCATATTCTCTCTCACTCTCCCCCTTCCGTTTCTATCCTTCTCTCCAGAACACTTCATATCTTCCCCCTTCACAGAATCATTTATTAAACAAAGCTACCATTAGGCCAACATACCTACTCCATGAATAAAAGGGAAAGTTGTTTGTTGTCTTGCCCAGTTATTACTAAGTCTCTGTGTTCGTGCCAGGGATACAAATCATATTTGGCCCGGCGTGTGTTCTTTATACCTCGTTACATGGCTGAAACACAAGGTTTCTATTGTAGATTTGGCCCAAAGTGCACGTTCATGTTTTATGAATTACCAAATGGCCCATATACATGAACCAGAGCAACTCAGCGCTAGCTGGTGATGTAAGATGATGGTGAAGTGTTCTCCCAGCATAGCCAGCCGGGACGCGTATGTCACGATGTTGCCCAGTGAACCGTACAAATACCTCAGCCCATTTGGACGATGATAAAATCCATAATTAATAATGCAATGTTTTGTTTTGGGGTTTTATTATGTTCAACAAAGATTACACTGTGGCAACAGCAACATTTAAAAGTCTTTCATTTCATACATCATGAATTCACTGCTGATGTGAAAACTTATCTTAATTTGGTCCTTATGGTCTCGAAAATGTAAAACGTGTGCTAATGAAGTCAAATGGCACATTTGATCTGAATAATATAATACATTTGACTTGATAGTTACTTTAGATTCTATGGGAGCATGCAAAGTGAAGTCCTGCTTCAGACCAGAGCTAGGCCAGGCTCCAGCTGCTCCCCGAAGATCAAAAAAACGATATAAAAGTAGTATATTCTGAACATTCTATCTCACGTACAAGATGCAAGTACAAGGGTTTCTAGACAGGTTTCACCCACTGTCCCCAATCGTTTTCAATCCTTTTAACTCAGACAGCCCTTTTGCCATATTAAGGGCTGGTGTTTTTGTTCTCTATGCCATTAGCCAATGGCACAGACCAGGACTGTGTAAAGAGAAGCTGTTTGCTTAATACACAATAATGATGTTAGTGTCAGGGGCAGCGGATGCTAGCACTGGCTAGAGGTATAAAGCTGGTGTGTGTTAGTGAGTGCCGAGACCCTTTTTACTGGCCAAACACACTTGGACTGTGTGGTGTCAGGATTCAGTGAGTCAGCACAGAATAAAGCTGTTGTTCCACAGTAGAGATAAGCAGTAGAGACGTGCGGCCAGCCGTCTCAAAGCAGACCCTTTAATGTTCACACATCTGAGGCGTTATCATCAAAGTGTATCAAGAGATCAGACCTTCATTCCATTCATCACTTTTATGACAAAATGCACCAGAATCCATTCAGTCTCTTCTATTGGATGTGTTGATCATTTCCCTTACTTTGTGACTTAGAAAGAGATCTAGCACATGATTTGCTGGATTTGATCTTTATTTGACTCGGCAAATCAATTTAGAACAAATTCTTATTTTCAATGACGGCCTAGGAACAGTGGTTTAACTGCCTTGTTAAGGGGCAGAATGACAGATTTTTACCCTGTCAGCTCAGGGATTCGATCTTGCAAACTTTCAGTAACTAGTCCAGCGCACTAACCACTGGGCTACCTGCCACTCAACTCCATCTGGTACTTTCTTGTACTGTGCTGTGCTGTGCTGTAGATGGGTGGTTTTGATAGCTTGCTTGTCAATGTGATTAGAATAGATTCATTAACATGTTATCATCTACTGCCCCTGTCTGTGAAGTACTGTAGTGTTGAACGCGTATATTATAACCATAATCCCTGATCAGACACCTGTGTCCACCTGGTACACACATCTAACTCTCCTCTCCCTCCCTCCCTCTCCCCTCCTCACCCCACAGCCCCAACCTGACATGGAGGGACATGCAGCACCTGTCTGTGCTGACCTCCAAGAGGAACCAGCTTCATGATGAGGTGCACCAGTGGCGGAGGAACGGCGTGGGCCTGGAGTTCAACCACCTGTTTGGTTACGGTGTGCTGGACGCTGGCGGCATGGTCAAGATGGCCAAGGAGTGGAAGACCGTCCCTGAGCGTTTTCACTGCGTGGCTGGATCATTGCAGGATGTCCAGTAAGTGACTGGGTTCTCTTCAGACTTAGTAAATTACCGACCAGGCTGAAACTAGAATTAGTACTAAGATGTTAGTTTGTTTTGATAGGTTTGTTTGCATTAAGCGAAGTCTGCTCCAGTACCTGACTGTGTGGTTCATCTGCAGTTAGACTCAAATTGTTAGCTCTATCTGTCTGTAGAATAGGCCTGTGTAATACAAAGTGCTTTGATGCTGATTACAGTTGGTTTATCTGGTCTGTGCTGTGGGGTGATAGCCTCAGTGATATGATCCATACCTACCTGTTACAACTGCATGTCTGCCCTTGGTCTCCCCCTACCTCCCTCTCTCACTCCCCCTCACTTTCACATTCACTGTACCCTCTGCATCAGCCCGTTTCCGGAGCTTTGGACTTATGTCCTCCAGTGTCTCTCTGCGTGAGGCTCACAAGCACACACACACACACACACACACACTATAATTAGACCCCAACACATCGCTTGGCACAGCTTGCCCTAGCAACCCTGTCAATAAGACCGAGTAACAGGCGTGGAGGGACGTCATGACTGTCTGTGGGTGTGAAGGTGGATTCTATGTGTGTGTCTGGGGGCGAGGTGTGTGTGTGTGTGTGTATACATGTGTGTGCGTGTGACTGCCCACATCTTCCTATGCTGACCTTTCAATAGATATCACCCTCTCATTTTCCTTCCTAATCTGTGGTCCACAGTTGGGACGGCCATGGCAACACAGCAGAATGGCAACCAGAGTGTGTGTGTGTGTGTGTGTGTGTGTCTCAGAGGAGCCCAGTCATGGCAGAGTCAGTCGCTGGTGTGTGTGTAAAGATAAGGTGTGTATCTAAGCTCCTGTAATGACAGCCTTTAAGTCCAGTGTGGAGGAGGCTGCTTTTAGACAGCAGGCCTGAAGTAGGACATACCCAAATCTAAATGCCAGTCGCTCAGGACCTGAAGCAAGGATATGCATATTCTTGGCACTATTTGAAAGGAAACACTTAAGTTTGTGGAAATGTGAAATTAATGTAGGAGTATATAGCACATTAGATCTGGTAAACTTGTTTTTTGTTTGTTTTTTGTTTGTTTTTTGCATCATCTTTGAAATGCAAAAGAAAGGCCATACATTGACCTAGGAATCTACTTTAGATGTTGTCCACAAGAGGGTGGCAGTGTGTGTGCAACGTTTCAGACTGATACATTCAAGAATGACAGCTCTACATAATATTTTGTATCAAGTCTCCCAGGTGTCCCTCATGAGTTTGCCCAAATGTACCCAAGTGGCCGAATTGGTCAACTGATACATTTCTAAGTACATAACTATAGAGAAAATACAAAAAATATTATGGTAATAAAACATTTAAGTTTACATACTCCCAGGAATGTGATACATGATGGATCATTAGCTTCGCTACAAAAAAGGTACTCATACCTCTAGATGGCCGGGTGGGGTGGGTGTGGAGCTAGAGAGAGCAGAGGGGTCAGACTGGAGAAGCCAGTTCCTACATTTGAATGAGTGGGGGATGGACTTGAATGTGGTGTTGGAAGTTGGCTCCCAGAAGTCATCTTACTCCCTACCACTATTGAACAATTCTGTTAGAACACAAGTTTACTGTTACTTATTTTATTTAACCTTTATTTTTTATTTTAGCAGGGGGTGAGCACTGCATCAATACATCAAATACACAACACATATCTATAAACATATATTATATAGAGTGTGGGGAACACAATCACTATAATGAAATATGTGGATCAATAGGCAATAAGATGCATAGACTATACTAATATATTGTATGCCTCAGATCTATATATTATATAAACATATATAGAAATCAAATACAAATATCTTACATGAATATGAAACCATTTTTTAAAAATTGATTAGCACGAGAAGCAAAAACGTATTTTACTTACCGATATTAAAAAGTAAGGTTACCTTCTCCTTCCAATCTTTCTTGCACGCAGGACTCCTCATGTCGCTCTCCCGGCCAATTTCTACAATAATCTCATCCAAATGCGTATACTTGAAGTTCGATTCAGTGTTTATACTCTTAGTAGCCATGTTGTACTTTTTAAGTTTTGAGAAAACTTTGTAGAAGAAAGCGAGTGCTGCGCAATGTAAACAGAATTAATCGCATTGCGCGCAGCCATAAGTCAATGGCCGTTACTCCTACAAAGTGACATCACATATCCATGTAAAGCCCAGCTCATTGGCTATCTAGCTAGCTATGTTTCAAAATGATAGGTGGTCATTGAACCAAGAGACTGTCAATCAAGTGACCACCGCCCGTCTCATTGGTGCGTAATGATGGCTGTCTTTCGTGAGCGAATAGATGTGTTGTGTAGCTAATAGGTAATGTAAAATGATGAAACAAAGTTTGGTTCCCTTCTAGAGTGTCTGAGGATTACACAGAAACCGAACTTGACTGGGTGAAACAAAGTTTAGCCATTTAGATTTCATAGATTGTTTTGTTGCATGTTGAAAGAGTCTGAATTCATACGAAACGCTCTATACATGGATCGTGTTACGGTATAAAAATGGATTTTATTAAACAAAGCTACCTTACATTGTATCTCTGGGAACCCCAGGATGACAAATCAGAGCAACATTACTGAATGTACTGTCAGAGGTGAATGTATCAAACCAGTTGCCTTGGTAAAAGTGGCTTGTTGTTGTGCACTATCCTCAAACAATTGCATGGTGTTTTTGTTGCTGTAATAGCTACTGTAAATTAGACTCTGCAGTTGAGAGAACACACCACTGACCATTTTACTCTCACTAGCAGAGCTAGTTAGGCAGTTTTCATGTTATCCAGAGCATTGGTGGCTGTAACTGTGCTGCTGGCAACAATTTAATGACGTTTTTTTGCCGACGTTTACCGACACCGGCCATATTCAACGGGTGTTGTGCGCTTGTAAATTCATCAGTTATTCTGCACTCTGGCACACTCAGACAAGAGTGCTCAACACCCCGAGATGGCCAGACTGAATTTACATATGCACCCGTTACTTGCATAGTGGAGTCTTTTGTTAAATAAGCACAGAGAGATGACACAAAGAGAGTCTGCCCTCACACATGTAGACACACACACACAGGCACGCACACACATACACACATCTCTAGTGCATAGACATGTGGGTGGAATGTGCTCTGTTCATACGTGGGTTGTTTGAGTCAAATACAGTGGCATGGCCATCGTTTGAAATGCAGAGGGTCTTTGATAAGAACATTATTTTGGGCTGATATGAGGTAAAGGGAAAGGGGGGTACCTAGTCAGTTGTACAACTGAATGCATTCAACTGAAATGTGTTTAACCCAACCCTTCTGAATCAGCACTGCAGCGCAGTACAACCAGGACTCCATCTAGTACCAGTGCTACATCAAAGTGCAGCAGTCCCCATTGTGACAGTGAATGAATTATAATACAGAGCATCAGGACTGGATAGCCCCTATGATAATGGAGAATGTATCACATCACACACACAGATGCACGTACGCACACACACAGACACACACACACACCACTACTTAACATCACTGACTGCTGTGTGCGTTTTGGTCCGGCTATCTGGGTCAGAACTTCTGATTATCAGTCCTGCTGTTGTAGTGTCCTCGGTTCGGCTGGGTTTGGGTTTTACAATTTCGCCTGGTGTCTCATTTCAGATACCTCTTCTCTCCTCTATTCTCCTCTGTGTATTTGTATTTGTATTTATTATGGACCCCATTAGCTGCTGCCAAAATTAAGGAAGTTATATAATTTTAAAAACATTACATCAAATTTCACAACATATCAAGTGTGTGCCCTCAGGCCCCTACTCTACTACCACATATCTAAAACACAAAATCCATGTGTACGTGTGTGTATAATTCGTAGGTTATAGTGTGTTTGTTTTGCTTCACAGTCCCCGCTGTTCCATAAGGTGTATTTGTATCTGTTTATATGAATCTAATTTTACTGCTTGCATGTGTTACTTGATGTGGAATAGAGTCCCATGTAGTCATGGATCTATCTAGTTACTGTGCACCTCCAATAGTCTGTTCTGGGGACTTGGGGACTGTGAAGAGACCTCTGGTGGCATGTCTTGTGGGGTATGTATGGGTGTCCGAGCTGTATGCCAGTAGTTCAAACAGACAGATCGGTGTATTCAAGTAGTGATGGATTCTACTTTGAGGCAGGATGATATTGACATAATATTCATGCATATTATTAATGTTAGCTCTCTGTGTACCTCCAAGGGCCAGCCGTGCTGCCCTGTTCTGAGTCCCTCTTTGTGACACCTGACCACATGACTGAACAGTAGCCTAGGTGCGACAAAACTAGGACCTGTAGGACCTGCCTTGTTGATAGTGCTGTTAAGAATGCAGAGCAGCGCTTTATTATAGACATGACTCCTCCCCATCCTAGCTACTGTTGTGTCAATATGTTTTGACCATGACAGTTTATAATCCAGGGTTACACCAAGCAGTTTATTCTTCTCAACTTGCTCAATTTCCACATTATTCATTACAATATTTAGTTGAAGTTTAGAGTTTAGCGAATGATACAGTGCTTTTAGTTTTAGAAATATTTAACCATTTGATGCGTACAATCACGTATTTGTGATCGTTGTTGAGTGGTCCCTGCAGCGTACGATCTCAAATATGTGATTGGAACAGTAGCAACAGAACGTATGACACAACAAACGCGTCTGAACAACGTTGTTGTCTGAACAGCATCTGAATATTTTTTGTACTGATGGAAAATAAAGGTCTTAAACTTTATTCCTCAATTTGACCTTTTATTGTAAAAGATAAATGCGAACTTCATTATCCAAGCATCACACAGAACACATCCACAGCCAAACTCATTCCATAAACCAGTCTAAATAGCAGGTTGCGCTGACAAAAAAACTAAATATAAGTTAGCGATCTAACAGCTCGACTTGTTTACAATGTACCACATCTCTGGTAAGCACAAGATACTAATATAATGTTGTTTAGAAAATAAACATGTGTCAGCTAAGCTAACAGCAGCTAAATTCTTTATGAAGGCAGCCATGTTTGTTTCCATTTGACAAGCGAAAACTCCCTAATCCCAGAATGCCATTCACTATAAGACGTAAATAAACAAAGTCAAAGATGGCTGTGCTCATTGCCTGAAAAATATGAACTTAGTTTAACCACTTTCAGCATATTACAAATCGTCAATGTACTTGTTATAAAATCACAAAGCAAATAAAAGGTTTTCACCTCACAGATCATCACATCAAATACAAGCGTACTGTCTAGCCTAAGCAATGCGTGAAACAAAACAGGGATGAAACCATTTTAGGGCGATTTGTGGTGGGGGTTAATTTAATTTGGTGGGGGGGGGTTTCAAGTCCTTGGGGGGTAGAAATGGGGGAAGATATCGTGGGGGGATATGATGCAGGAAATATTACTATGATTGGGGATTTATCAATAAACGGGGGGCAAACACAATACGTTTATACGCTAAATAAAAATAAACGTCTGAGCTGGCAACCCTAAGGTACCAAAGTTACAACTGGGAACTCTGGAAAAAATGAGCTCCGACTAGGAAAAAGCATTTTGAATGGTCATCCAACTTGGAATTCAAACTGGGGAGCTCGGGCCTCTTTCTAAAGCTCCGAATTTTCGACCTGAAGATCATTGACGTCATGATTTTACCTAGTATTTTTCCCATTTCACAGTTGTCTTGAAAGCTCCATAAGGCAGTCAAGTGAACTATCCCATAAGTCAGTCAAGAGAATGCGTTGTATGATGTCAAGAAACATGGCACCACAAATAGCCGGCAAATAGCTTAGCATTAGCTCATCATAATCAGTACAGCATTCAAGTATTTTACACACATCATATGTGTCCATTACAATCTCTTCAAGAATCGGAATGCATGATTTGTCATTAGTACTTGAAAATGTTAATAAAAGAATAAATAAATTATGATCCATACATACGTACGGTGTGCTACAGCAGAAATGACAACACGCTATACTGAAAATAAGCCACTTACTTTGATAGGAACGCACACATGTCCAAAGTCCATTTTGTAAGACAAACAACCATGAAGGCAATGCGGGCACCAGTCAGAAAATGTGCTGGGGGAAAAAGTTTGTGCAAGGCCTGTTCTGACTAGAGATCTGCAATTTCTTCAGACTTGATCTGGGGAAACACTAGGGTAGTGCTTGTGCTCTTGTTGAAGAGAGAAGTTTGTCTGCTCAGTAGTGCCTCAAGCATAAATTGTCCGCAAGATTGAAATGGGCTAGGTCTTATGCGAATTAACGAGGAGGCACCTCAATTCAAACTGTTGTTCTAAAATAAAACTTGTTAGAAAATAATGTTTAATTGACTAATTGAAACATAGCCTATTGATAATTAGCAGGCAGCGTGCCTTGGTTTGAGGGCAGCACGGGTAACTGTCCTATTGCGTAACGATCACATTTTGGAACAGTGAGAGCATTCTAACATCATGTGCATGAAAAAACTCAAGCAGGAGCTACGGTTAGAGATATTTCTAACCCACACTGAAAGGTTAAGACTAACTCATTCCTTGCCACGCATTCTGAAAGGAACTGCAGCTCTTTGTTAAGTGTTGCAGTAATTTCAGTCGGCTGTAGTAGCTGATGTGTATAGTGTTGAATCATCCGCATACATAGACACACAGGCTTTACTCAAAGATTAGTATAGACTGAAAAAAGTAAGGGGCCTAGACAGGGAATTCCTGATTCTACCGAGATTTTGTTGGAGAGGATTTCCTTAAAGAACACCCTCCGTGTTCTGTTAGACAGGTTACATAGCAGGGGGTGTAAAGCTTTATCAAATATGTTTTTCCAGCAACAGACGATGAGATGATCGATAATGTCAAAAGCCACTCTGAAGTCTAACTAAACAGCCCCCACAATCCATTTATCGTCAATTTCTCACAGCCAATCATTAGTCATTTGTGTAAGTGCTGTGCTGTGCTTGTTGAATGTCCTTCCCTGTAAACATTCTGAAAGTTTGTTGTCAACTTGTTTACTGCAAAATAGCATTGTTTCTGGTCAAACACAATTTTTTTCAAAAGTTTACTAAGGGTTGCCTATTGGTTGTCTATTTAAGCCATTAAAGGGGATTTACTATTCTTAGGTACGGAAATAACTTTTACTTCCCTCCACGCCTGAGAGCACACACTTTCTAGTAGACTTAAATTGAAGATATAGCAATGGCAATATCGTCCGCTATTATTTTCAGTAATTTCCATCCAAGTTGTCAGACCCCGGTGGCTTTTCATTGGTGACACCAACAACAATCATTTTTTCACTTCTTCCACACTTACTTTTAAAAATACAATGCTTGTCTTTCATAATTTGGTCAGATATACTTGGATATGTAGTGTCAGTGTTTTTTGCTGGCATGCCATGCCTAAATATGCTAATCTTGCTAATGAAAAAATCATGAAAGTATATTTTTACATTTTATTTATCCGTTATTTTACCAGGTAAGTTGACTGGGAACACGTTCTCATTTGCAGCAATGACCTTGGAAATAGTTACAGGGGAGAGGAGGGGGATGAATGAGCCATTTGTAAACTGGGGATTATTAGGTGACCGTGATGGTTTGAGGGCCAGATTGGAAATTTAGCCAGGACACCGGGGTTAATACCCCTACTCTTACGATCTTTAATGACCTCAGAGAGCCAGGACACCCGTTTAATGTCCCATCTGAAAGACGGCACCCTACACAGGGCAGTGTCCCCAATCAATGGGGCATTGGGATATTTTTTTAGACCAGAGGAAAGAGTGACTCCTACTGGCCCTCCAACACCAAAGTAGTTGCCAATATCAGTGGGTTTTGTGATGAATGAGCCATATGATTAAATTAATGGTAGGGCAGAGATGGACTTTTTGCCCAAAATGTAATTTTTCATTCTTTGTCATTTAGCTTTCTTATGTCATTTATCTTTCATAGTTTAGTTTCTTCTTCTTTTTATTCAGTTTATTCACATGATTTCTCAATTTGCAGTACGTTTGCCAATCGTTTGTACAGCCAGACATGGGTGCATGCTTATTAGTAACTGGAATAAGCAATTTCATAAATGTTTCAAGTGCAGCATCTGGTTACTCCTCATTACACACCACGGACCAACAAATATGATTTACATCAACAACATAGGAATCACTACAAAACTTATTGTATGACCTCTTATACACTATATCAGATGCAGCCTTGTGATCAATACATGTTGATGATTTCATTCATGTGCTGTTTGCAACTACCCTGGTAGGTTGATTGATAACCTGAAACAGGTTGCAGGCACTAGTTACAGTTTGGAACTTTCTCTTGAGGGGACAGCCTGATGAAAGCCAGTCAATATTTAAATCACTCAGAAAATATCACATACATTATCAATCATTTCACAAATGGTATCCAGATACTGACTGTTAGCACTTGGTGGTATATAGTAGCTTCCCATCAGAATGGGCTTTATGTGAGGCAGATGAACATGTAGCCATATTACTTAAACAGTATTTAACATGATATCCTCTCTAAGCTTTACAGGAATGTGGTTCTGAATATAAACAGTCACACCTCCACCTTTGGCATTTCTATACTTCCTGTAGATCTTATAAACATGTATTGCTACCACTGTATCAGCAAAGGTATTATCTAAGTGAGTTTCAGAGATTGTCAGAATATGAATGTCATCTGTTTCTAGCAAATTATTGATTTCACAAACCTTGTTTCTTAAGCTACATATGTTAACGTGTGCTATTTGTAACACCTCTGGGATTATTGATTGTTTTTCTTGCTTTACTGGGAAGCTTAGCAGAGGTAGACATGCTCAGGTTATTTATGTTAGTGCAGGGTGAGCTGCACACAGTGGACTTCCTGCTAGCCCACACCACCTCAGTGCTAACAGTATAACTCTGGTTCATAGACATAGGATTACTGCATACTGCAGAGGCATTCAGGGCAGTAAGAGGGGCATAAATTAGGTTACTTACATTGTGTCTTCCAACGTCCCTAGGATAATGTACATTTGCTGAAGCATTATGATAACTCAGCGACACAATGGTAGGGATTCAATTATCTGGACTTGGGTCATTGATAAGTCATTGTCTCACCGCAGCCTTATAATGTTGTGAAAAGATCCAGGAACCCAAATGATCTGGGTAGATCCCATCCTCCTTATAATACAAGCTTTGTTTACAGAAGTTATCAAAAGGTTCATTAAATGTTACACCCACAGAGCTGCAATTGTCTCGTAGCCAGTTATGGAGGGCTAAAACCATTTTGAACCATTCATTGACACGATTTAGGGAGGGCAGAGGGACAGATATTATGGTGTGTTTGTCAAATCAAATCAAATTTTATTGGCCACATACACATGATTAGCAGATGCTATTGCGAGTGTAGCGCAATACTTCTACTGTAGATCCGGCAGTGCAGCAGTACCTAACAGGTAATATCTAACAAATTCCACAACAAAACCTAATATACACAATCTAGTAAAGGAATGGGATGAGAATATATAAGCATTAAATATATGGATGAGCAGTGACAGAGCGGCTAAATGCAATAGATAGTAAAGAATAGATGATGAAGGATACAGTATACAGTATATACATATGAGATGAGTAATCGAGATATGTATTTATTTATTAAAGTGGCCGATGATATCAAGTCTGTAGGTAGGCAGACACCTCTCTGTGCTAGTGGTGGCTGTTTAGCAATCTGATGGCCTTGAGATAGAAGCTGATGCGCCTTCTTCACCACACTGTCTGTGTGCGTGGACCATTTTAGTTTGCCTATATGTACTCCGAGGAACTTAAAACTCTCCACCTTATCCACTGTTGTCCCGTCGATGTGGATAGGGGGGTGCTCCCTTTGCTGTTTCCTGAAGTCCACGATCATCTCTTTTGTTTTTCTGACATTGAGTGAGAGGTTATTTTCCTGTTACCACACTCCGAGTGCCCTCACCTCCTCCCTGTTGGCTGTCTCGTTATTGTTGGTAATCAGCCTACCACTGTAGTGTCATCTGCAAACTTGATGATTGAGTTGGAGGCGTAAATGGCCATGCAGTCGTGAACAGGGAGTACAGGAGAGGGCTGAGAATGCAACCTTGTGGTGCCCCAGTGTTGAGGATCAGGGGAGTGGAGATGTTGTTTCCTACCTTCACCACCTGGGGGCGGCCCGTCCGGAAGTCCAGGACCCTGTTGCACAGGGCGGGGTCGAGACCCAGGGTCTCAAGCTTAATGATAAGTTTGGAGGGTACTATGGTGTTGAATGCTGAGCTGTAGTCTATGAACAGCATTCTTACATGGGTATTCCTCTTGTCCAGATGGGATAGGGCAGTGTGCAGTGTGATGGCGATTTCGTTATCTGTGGACCTATTAGGGTGGTAAGCAAATTGGAGTGGGTCTAGGGTGTTAGTGGAGGTGATATGATCCTTGGCTAGTCTCTAATAGCACTTCATGCCAGAAGTGAGTTGTACGGGGCAATAGTCATTTTGTTCAGCTACCTTTGCTTTCTTGGGAACAGGAACAATGGTGACCATCTTGAAGCATGTGGGGACAGCAGACTGGGATAGGAATTGATTGAATATGTCCATACACACTCCAGCCAGCTGGTCTGCGCATGCTCTGAGGACGCGGCTAGGGATGCCGTCTGAGCCGACAGCCTTGTGGGGTTAACACGTTTAATAACCTCTTTCAGCTAGAGGCACTATTTTTATGTTTGGAAAAATAACGTTCCTAAAGTAAACCGGCCTATTTCTCAGACCCAAAAACTAGAATATGTATATAATCAATGGATTAGGATAGAAACACTCTAAAGTTTCCAAAACTGTCAAAATATTGTCTGTGAGTATAACAGAACTGATATTGCCGGCAAAAACCTGAGGAAAATCAAACCAGAAAGTGCCTTCTATTTTGAAAGCCCCATGTTCCATAGCCTGCCTTTGCTCCATTTAAAGGGATATCAACCAGATTCCTTTTCCTATCACTTCCTCAAGGTGTCAACAGTCTTTAGACATAGTTTCAGGCTTTTATTTGGAAAAATGAGCGAGAAAGATAACATCGCGTAGTGTATAGCTGGGTGTTCGTATAAGTTTTGCTTGCGCAACACAGTGGGTCAGCCATTGACTCTCCCTCTCCTACTGAAAAAGAGACAGTGCCGGTTGATATACACTGCTCAAAAAAATAAAGGGAACACTAAAATAACACATCCTAGATCTGAATGAATGAAATATTCTTATTACATACTTTTTTCTTTACATAGTTGAATGTGCTGACAACAAAATCACACAAAAATGATCAATGGAAATCAAATTTATCAACCCATGGAGGTCTGGATTTGGAGTCACACTCAAAATTAAAGTGGAAAACCACACTACAGGCTGATCCAACTTTGATGTAATGTCCTTAAAACATTTTGTGACTCGGGGGCAGTATTTTCATTTTTGGAAAAATAACGTTCCCGTAGTGAATGGGATATTTTGTCAGGACAAGATGCTAGAATATGCATATATTTGACAGCTTAGGTTAGAAAACACTCTAAAGTTTCCAAAACTGTAAAAATATTGTCTGTGAGTATAACATAACTGATATTGCAGGCGAAAGCCTGAGAAAAACCCAATCCGGAAGTGCCTCATGTTTTTAAAGCTCTGAGATGACAGGGTGATTAACAAAAGGCTAAACTGTGTCTAAATATATTTCACTTGTGATTTTCATGAATAGGAATATTTTCTAGGAATATTTATGTCCGTTGCGTTATGCTAATTAGTGTCAGTCGATGATTACGCTCCCTCATTCGGGATGGGGAGTCATTAGAGGTTAAAACAAGTCAAAATGAGGTTCAGTAGTGTGTGTGGCCTCCACGTGCCTTTATGACCTCCCTACAATGCCTGGGAATGCTCCTGATGAGGTGGCGGATGGTCTCCTGAGGGACCTCCTCCCAGACCTGGACTAAAGCATCCGCCAACTCCTGGACAGTCTGTGGTGCAACGTGGCGTTGGTGGATGGAGCGAGACATGATGTCCCAGATGTGCTCAATTGGATTCAGGTCTGGGGAACGGGCGGGCCAGTCCATAGCAACAATGCCTTCCTCTTGCAGGAACTGCTGACACACTCCAGCCACATGAGGTCTAGCATTGTCTTGCATTAGGAGGAACCCAGGGCCAACCGCACCAGCATATGGTCTCACAAGGGGTCTGAGGATCTCATCTCGGTACCTAATGGCAGTCAGGCTACCTCTGGCGAGCACATGGAGGGCTGTGCGGCCCCCCAAAGAAATGCCACCCCACACCATGACTGACTCACCGCCAAACCGGTCATGCTGGAGGATGTTGCAGGCAGCAGAACGTTCTCCACGGCGTCTCCAGACTCTGTCATGTCTGTCACGTGCTCAGTGTGAACCTGCTTTCATCTGTGAAGAACACAGGGCACCAGTGGCGAATTTGCCAATCTTGGTGTTCTCTGGCAAATGCCAAACATCCTGCACGGTGTTGGGCTGTAAGCACAACCCCCACCTGTGGACGTCGGGCCCTCATACCACCCTCATGGAGTCTGTTTCTGACCGTTTGAGCAGACACATGCACATTTGTGGCCTGCTGGAGGTCATTTTGCAGGGCTCTGGCAGTGCTCCTCCTGGTCCTCCTTGCACAAAGGCGGAGGTAGTGGTCCTGCTGCTGGGTTGTTTCCCTCCTACGGCCTCCTCCACGTCTCCTGATGTACTGGCCTGTCTCCTGGTAGTGCCTCCATGCTCTGGACACTACGCTGACAGACACAACAAACCTTCTTGCCACAGCTCGCATTGATGTCCCATCCTGGATGAGCTGCACTACCTGAACCACTTGTGTGGGTTGTAGACTCCGTCTCATGCTACCACTAGAGTGAAAGCACCGCCAGCATTCAAAAGTGACCAAAACATCAGCCAGGAAGCATAGGAACTGAGAAGTGGTCTGTGGTCACCACCTGCAGAACCACTCCTTTATTGGGGGTGTCTTGCTAATTGCCTATAATTTCCACCTGTGGTCTATTCCATTTGCACAACAGGATGTGATATTTATTGTCAATCAGTGTTGCTTCCTAAGTGGACAGTTTGATTTCACAGAAGTGTGATTGACTTGGAGTTACATTGTGTTGTTTAAGTGTTCCCTTTATTTTTTTGAGCAGTGTTTTATCAATTACATATTTTAAAAACAATCTGAGGATTGATTATAAAAAACATTTGACATTTTTCTGTGGACATTACGGATACTATTTGGAATTTTCGTCTGCGTTGTCGTGACCGCGGATTTCTGAACACATCGCGCCAAAAGGTATTTTGGATATAAAAATAATCTTTATGGAACAAAGGGAACATTTATTGTTTAACTGGGATTCTCATGAGTGAAAACATCCGAAGATCATCAAAGGTAAGCGATTCATATTATTGCTTTTCTGATTTTCGTGACCAAGCTACTTTGATGCTAGGTGTCGACGATGTCCGCAACGGGGCTGATTTTCTTTTTGTAATCCATGATTGTCTGTAGACTCTGCCACATACGTCTCATGTTTGAGCCGTTGATTTGAGACTCCACTTTGTCTCTATACTGACGCTTTCCTTGCTTGATTGCCTTCCGGAGGGAATAACTACAATGTTTGTATTCATTCATGTTTCCAGTTGCCTTGACATGATTAAATGCAGTGGTACTTGCTTTCAGTTTTGCGCAAATGCTGCCATCAATCCACATTTCTGGTTAGGGAAGGTTTTAATAGTCACAGTGGGTACAACACCTCCTATACACTTCCTAATAAACTCGCTCACAGAGTCAGCGTATATGTCAATATTATTGTCTGAGGCTACCTGGAACATATCCCCGTCCACGTGATCAAAGCAATCTTGAAGGGTGGAATCCGAATGGTCAGACCAGCATTGGATATACCTAAGCACGGGCACTTCCTGTTTTAGTTTCTGCCTATAGGAGGGGAGCAACAAGAAGGAGTCATGGTCAGATTTGCCAAAAGGAGGGCAGGGAAGGGCCTTGTATGCATCGCGGAATTTGGAGTAGCAGTGGTCGAGTGTGTTACTTGCTCATGTACTGCAATCAATATGCTGATAGAATTTAGGTAGCCTTGTTCTCATATTAGTTTCGTTAATAAAATCCCCAGCTACAATAAATGCAGCCTTAGGATATATGGTTTCCAGTTTGCATAACGTCCAGTGAAGTTACTTGATGGCCGTCTTGGCATCTGCTTGCGGGGGAAATACACGGCTGTGACGATAACCGAGGAGAGTTCTCTTGGGAGATAATACTGTCAGCATTTGATTGTGAGGAATTCTAGGTCAGGTGAACAAAGGACTTGAGTTCTTGTATGTTGCTACAATTACACCATGAGTCATTAATCATGAAACATATACCCCCACCCTTCTTCTTACCAGAGAGATGTTTGTTCCAGCGCGATGCACTGAAAATCCCGTTGGTGAACGGACTCTGACAGCCTGTTCCCAGCTAGCCATGTCTCCGTGAAACCGAGTATGTTACAATCTCGGGTATGTCTTTGGAAAGCAACTCTTGCCCTAATTTTGTTGACTTTGTTAACTAGGGACTGGACATTAGCGTGTAATATACTCGGAAGCTGTGGGTGGTGTACGCTCATCCGCTCATCCTCTCCTCCTTCGACGGCGTTGTTTTGGGTCGGCCTCTGGAATCAGTTCAAATGCCCTGGGAGGCGCAGGAAAAGGATCCGCTTTGGGAAAGTCGTATTCATGGTTGTAGTACTGGTTGTGCTGGCAAAGTTGACATCTCTCTGATATCCAATAATTAATCCCGGCTGTATGTAATAACACTTAAGGTTTTATGGGCTAACAATGTAAGAAATAATACATACAAAAAACAAAATGCTGCACAGTTACCTAAGGACTTGAAGCAAAGCTACCATCTCTATCGGCGTCATCTTGTTGGTGTCAAGGAGTAGCCCAATCAATTATTTTAAATCCATCTTCAGCTGTTCTGAGCTGCCCTTCATAATGTCATTCAACCCCACATGAACCATGACTGTATCAGTCCCGGGTCACTGACGCACAGTCTCGGCAAGCAACCTGGTGATATCCTGAACTTTTCCCCCAGGAAAACACCAAGTATTTGCCCCAAGTACAGATATATGCCTCACAGTTAAACTCCAATCACAATTGGCAGAATTATCCGGCCTCTAACGTGTCTCGAAGCAGATTGCGAGGCCAGAGTCACAGAACGCCCCTGAGAAGAGAGCTGCTGAGACGCCAGCTGCGTGCAGGCCACAACAGCCAAAGGCATCAAGAAAGCACAATCTAGCGGAGGGGGGTCAAGTTGCACCAGGCTGTGCCCAGACAATTGATTGACTAGGACAGGGGGAGGTTGCTGGAAGGGCATCCACAGCCATCGAGCATCTAAGTCCACGGCAGAAGACAGCTGGTACAGGGGCTCTAAGCGATTTGAAAGTCTTAAGTCCGGATGCTGGGTAAGAAGGCAGGCACGCCGAGAACGATTATTCTACTTCTTTCTGGTTTCGACACGCATCCATCTACGCTCACCTGGAGTCAAACAATGAGCAGTCGTTTTCTGGTTCAAGTTAGTAGAGGGGTGCAGTGTGGGAAATTGATCATAGTCTAGGATGGTCCCATTATGATCCTCTTGGATGTTTTGATTGGAAGCATTTAAAGATGCCGATAGTCTCATAGAATCCTTATTCAGTTCAAGGTGCTTGGTTAAATGTTTGATTTTTTCATGAAGAGTAATAATCCTTTCTTTAGCTGCATCAAGTTCAATACATTTTACCCGTGACAACTACGAACATGTCGCAGATTATACACTTAATAGCACATGGGCCCCCAGCAGATTCAAAGGAGTTTTCACTGCTAAACGGCAACAATCAAAGGGAACAAACTTTTCCCGGCTTCGCTATAATACCTGTCTCATACCAACGCTTCATTGTGCCTCGCACAACTATGTTGTTGTCGGTTTCTCGTTGAATGTGAAGAGCGAGAGAGAAGCGCAGGGGGCCAGGTGATGCTACGTCGGTTGTCAGTGGTAGGACGCCGGCTGTTCCTTGCTACGCACCGGTCCGGCTGCGTGGTAGCGTTTGGTGTAGCCTCTCACAGCCGTGTTGGGCGTGTCCCCAGTGTCTATAGTCGTGGGGAACACAAAACATACAATTACAGCATGTCCTGGCCAACAATTGTAGTCAAATTCACATGCTGGAAATAGTTATATAGAAAGCGTTATATGATTGGAGCTCTTGGTTGCCTGGTTTGATTGTTGGTATCCAGGTACTAAAGTGTTCAGGTGAAAAAGTTGAATGAAAAAAGTGAAGCGAGGAAAAAACAAAAAGTTGGCAAATGTGTTAAATGCAGAGTTTGGATTAAACGTTTATAAAAAATGTAAAAAACTAAAAGTTTGCAGGTAACCAAGACGCATCAAACAGCACAGCAGCATGGAGACAACGAGGAAGTGAGGAAGTGTGACGTTGCTGTGATGAGGTGTGGGAAGCACTAGTGATGGGGTTTATGACCATAGGGAGTCGTTATTCTCATACATTATCTGATGAGATTGCTGCACCTGCTGTTCAGGAAAATCATTTTGGCAACAAATTGATTTCTGCACACATTCATGAGCCCAGACACACACAGAGCAACAAATATTATGTACTCGTGCACACACGTGCACAGACAGACACACACACATACACACATTCTGCTTTTCAATGATAGATACTGTCATATCAGTGCAGAATGCAATATCCCTCCTGTCTCAGGATGTGATGTGATCCGGTGACATTTTGGTGGCAGACAGAGGCCACCAATGAGGTTCACAGTTCGACTCATTAACTTCCCAGCTGGGCCACCTGGCTGAAATGTATTATGGGTTATGGATCTACAGGATACAGTTACATCAAAGCATCTACATATTACATAGTGGCCTTAAACATTAACTTTCAATTAATTTGTATTTCTATTGTAAAGGTATATTGGAATACAAAACATGTATGAATCTACACATATAATGTATTTATTATTATCTATGATAACATCTATCTATCAACAGTTTTGAAGGTATTGTTGATAATCTATCATATGAATTATCAGAAAATAAGAAAAGCTCTCAACTAATTCACTGTTAAAACTCATTAACTTCTCTGGGATATGTGGGACGGTAGCATCCCACCTCGCCAACAGCCAGTGGAATTGCAGGGCGACAAATTCAAAACAACAGAAATCACATAATTAAAATTGCTCAAACATACAAGTATTTTACACCATTTTAAAGATAAACTTCTTGCAAATCCAGCCACAGTGTCCGATTTCAAATAGGCTTTACAGCAAAAGTACACCAAATTATTATGTTAGGTCAGCACCTAGTCACAGAAAACCATACAGCCATTTTCCAGCCAAGGAGAGGGTTCACAAAAATCAGAAATAGCGATTAAATTAATCACTAACCTTTGATGATCTTCATCAAATGGCACTCACAGGACTTCATGTTACACAATAAATGTGTGTTTTGTTCTATAAAGTTAATCTTTATGTCCAAAAAACTAATTTGAATTTGGTGTGTTATGATCAGAAATGCATTGTCTCAAACAAACATCCGGTGAAAGTGCAGAGTGCCATATCAAATTACAGAAATACTCATAATAACATTGATAAAAGATACAAGTGTTATGCATGGAAATATAGATACACTTCTCCTTAATACAACCGCTGTGTCAGATTTCAAAATGGCTTTACGGCGCAAGCACACCCTGCGGTTATGTTAGGTCAGCGCTAGTCACAGAAAAACATCCAGCCATTTTCCAAAGGAGAGGTGTCAGAAAAGTCAGAAATAGCGTTGTAAATATTCACTTACCTTTGATGATCTTGATCGGAATGCACTCCCAGGAATCCCAGTTCCACAATAAATGTTTGTTTTGTTCGATAAAGTCCATAATTTATGTCCAAATACCTCCTTTTTGTTTGCGCGTGTAGCGCAGTAATCCAAATGCATAATGCGTGATCACTTGTTCAGACGAAATGTCAAAAAATTATATTACAGTTCATGGAAACATGTAGAATCAATCTTTAGGATGTTTTTAACATAAATCTTCAATAACGTTCCAACCGGAGAATTCCTTTGTCTTTAGAAATGCAATGGAACACAGCTACCTCTCACGGGCACGCGCGTGATCAGCTCATGGCCTTCTGCCAGACACCTGGTTGAAACAGCTCTCATTCTCTCCTACTTCATAGTAGAAGCCTCAAACAAGGTTCTAAAGACTGTTGACATCTAGTGGAAGCATTAGGAAGTGCAATATGACCCCATAGACACTGTATATTCGATAGGCAATGACTTGGAGAAACTACAAACCTCAGATTTCCCACTTCCGGTTTGGATTTTTCTCAGGTTTTTGCCTGCCATATGAGTTCTGTTATACTCACAGACATCATTCAAACAGGGTTAGAAACTTCAGTGTTTTCTATCCAAATCCTAATTATATGCATATTCTAGCTATCGGGCCTGAGTAGCAGGCAGTTTACTCTGGGCACCTTTGTAACCAAGCTACTCAATACTGCCCCCCAGTCCCAAAGAAGTTAACTCTAGGTCAGAGCCGTAACAGACTACTTCTGGTTTTCAATGAAACCACATGACAGTGTAATGTACTGAATCCCATTGACCCACTAAATTATCACTAATATAACCACCTCACCATCAGACCTCAGCACACCTCTCTGCTCAGGATAATATTCTAACCAATGTGCTTCCCAGAACATACCTCTCTCCTTCTTTCTTTCTCTTTCTCTTCCCCCCTCCCTTCTCTCTCTCTCTCTCTCTCTCTCTCTCTCTCTCTCTCTGTCCTTCTCTCTTGTGTGCTGTGCTAATCTGAGAGAGCTGTAATGGGCCAGAGATTTGGCCCCTGACTCTAATAATGCCATTAGGTCCACTTTACCCCCATCGTCCTCTCCTCAGCTCAGCTTCCCCATCTCTCCAGCTACCCAGTGGTCCACCCCTGCCCGAGTGAGCTCTTAACACCCTCACCGCCTCACCACAAAGAAAGGAGTCAGCAGGGTTCCTGTGTGTGCCTCTGAACCAGAGAATAGCAACAGAACATCCCTGCTCCTAAGGTCTTTGGCTTGGGACCCTCAATCTGGACAAGGCAATCTCCCTGCACCAGCTCTCTGCCATGAGTTGAATAGGAAGGAAGATAATATAATTCTTAGGTGGTCCAATATGACTTTGGGTTGCTATAGTGGTTCCTCCTTTAAAAGTTGCGGCAGACCTTGCGTGCTGCCGCAGCATTCTGTGGCACGTCATTTGATTTTCAGCCATTTTTTCTGTTACTGCTATTTTGACCACCAGAGGGCATCTTTGAGAAGCATTTGATTTTATTCCGTATTGGCATTACCAGAGAATTTAAAACCTTTTGTTGTACTAACATAGTACATGGGATTGATTTTAAGAAATTTGGCTTAATTCATTTGATTAATATTATGGTGTTTCTATTCAAAGAAAAACAAAAAATGAAACCCTCTAGGGTTTCCGTTAGGATGGAATGGAAAATATGGCGCTGCACAATGTGACGGTCGGGAGTAGGCTACAGGATTGGAGGATTTTAAATTGTTTTCCTTCATTAGACAGCTTTGTTCCAATATTTCTGCAAATCAGTGATATTTATTCCCATAGTAATTTTTTATGGATCCATAACTAAATCAACATCTGTATTTTTAAAGAGTATTTGTATATCATTATTTATTAACAACATGTTCTTATTTGTTTATTAGGCTACTGTGCAGTCTACAATACACACTGTGGTAAACATGGGAAAGTGCCTAATTCCTTACATAAGGGAGAGCAGGCCATGTCTGTACTACAGAATGCGGGGCACGCGGGAGACCGGTGTTATTTCATAGTTGTGATGTCTTCACTATTATTCTACAATGTAGGAAATAGTAAAAATATATACAAATCCTGGAATGAGTAGGTGTGTCCAAACGTTTGACTGGTACTTACTTAATTTGATTAATATTATGGTGTTTCTATTCCATGAAAAATAAAAAACCCTCTGGGTTTCCTTTAGGATGGAATAGAAATATGGCACACTCATAAATTCAGTGTTGTCAGATTGTCCGTTTGTAAATTCAGACCGTTTCGCTCTCGGAGCCCACACTGGACGTTCGGGCCGAGGAGTAGGGTTTATTTGAGCGTTCTGGCCTTACAACGGCAGTCAAGCACCCAAGCTAACGTTGGCTAGTTTGCTAGCTACTGTCGGCCCTTGCAATCCTGGAGTGAACAGTGAAATACTGTGGGCGTGATTGTGTAGTAGAGCCTGTTGCTTTGGGCAAGATGGAGAAAAGAAATGTTGAAAAGAGTGACATTTAGTTTATGTAAATGTTATTCTGTCCTTTTCTTGTTTAATGTATGTTCCTTTTGAAATACAAGTTCAATAGTAGGATGCAAGTTCAATATTTGAAAGGAAAATAAACCACAACTCTTTTTTAATCCTAAACATTACATAGCATAGTAAGAATAAATGGCATGAGCTTTCATGACATGACATTTTATTCTGAATTACATATCATGAAGATGACTGGCAGATTTCTGAAATGGACCTAGATTGTTTATCCATCCATTTATTAATATCTGTTAGAACTACATGGTAGGCAATAGGAGACAGGCTCTGTCATAGTATTGCTCTTTCTAGGGTGGTCCTAGTGCCTGTGGCTGGCCTCAGGGCGACTCCATGGAGTTCTACTGTGCTACACACTTTCTCATTCTCCTCCATTCAATATTCAACACTAGTTATTAACATTTTTAAACAGTTCTTGCTTATTCAAAAAGGGCTAGAATATTGGTGTATTTTTCAGCTGGTCTCTCTGGGCAAGGGTAATGGTGTTGTCGATGGTATTTTCTTGGACACAAACAGTGATGTGTCCTTGAGACAAACATCCTCAAAGCATTTTGAAATGCATGCGTTATTTCAGGTACTAGCTATAGTATTTAAGTTCATACAATTACATAAAAATGACGTATAAATGCTTTATTTTGATGTATCAAGTGAATCTCAATCTCTAATAAAGATTGGCAGCTAAGATAGTGGTCGCAGGAAGGTAAGATATTAGTCTAAGTCTAACCAAAAAGCCTGCACGCTTCGGTTTATTCTAATAATTTAATGGCAAAGAAAGCGTTGTTTTTGTCATTGTTGTGTTGCCGTGCGGGAGCAGGATTTACTGGGTCCATGCTAACTAGGTCAGGTAATAGCAGGATATTTGAGGGTGGAGGCGTAGACAGAACTAGACCGACTGGGCTATGGTAAATACTCTGCATCCCCAGGCTAAATCTCAGATTGAATTAGATACAGGGACACCAGCCTGCTCAAGGAGCTGACCAGAATACTGATAATATTGCTATTTTTCTCTCTCTCTCTCTCTCTCTCTCTCTCTCTCTCTCTCTCTCTCTCTCTCTCTCTCCTCTCCTCTCTCTCTCCTCTCTCTCTCTCTCTCTCTCTCTCTCTCTCCTCTCTCTCTCTCTCTCTCTCTCTCTCTCTCCTCTCTCTCTCTCTCTCTCTCTCTCTCTCTCCTCTCTCTCTCTCTCTCTCCTCTCTCTTCCTTAATACATTTTTATATTAGCCTGTTTTTTTGCTACCTACATCTTCCTTTTTATTTATTTCTGTCCTGTTTTTCCTTTCTCCATTTTCTGGTGTTTCTCTCATTCTCTGACCCTCCCTTTCCAAACTTTCGTCTTCTGTCTCCCTTTCACGAGTCTTGTTAATCCCTCTTTCCATCTCTCTTTCTGTTGTCCCTTATCATTGTCCTACTTTTATCACTTTCTTATTTCCCTTTGGGTCTCTCTTGACTCTTCTTCTGCCTTCACCTTCCTAATATTTCTCTCTCCTTACTCCTCCCACCCTCTCTCCCTGCAGTAAGATCCAGTCGGGTGACAAGCTGATCCTGGCCATCTCCACTGACTCCTGCCAGGGGAAGGACAACTTTGTTCGCTACCTGGAGCATGTTCAGGCCGTGATCACCGTCAATGGCAGTCGCCGTGGTGACCTCAACATCAACATGACCTCCCCCATGGGCACCAAGTCCATCCTACTAAGCCGCCGGCCCCGGGACGACGATGCCAAGGTGGGCTTCGACAAGTGGCCCTTCATGACTACCCAAACCTGGGGAGAGGACCCCCGCGGGACCTGGGTCCTGGAGGTGGGCTTCCAGGGAAACGAGCCACAGAGGGGTGTCCTGAAGGAGTGGACCCTCATGCTGCACGGAACACAAAGTGCTCCTTACATAGACCAGATTGTGCGTGACTACCAGTCCAAATTAGCCATGTCCAAAAAGGAGGAGTTGGAGGAAGAGCTGGACGAGGCGGTGGAGAGAAGCCTGAAGAGCCTGCTGAGTAAAAACTAGCTGACGTAGCTAACTAAACACCGTCTGGTCAGGTCAGCATGCCGGGCCACTCTCTCTCTCTCTATTTCTTTCTCTCACTCCCCCTCTCTCATCTCTCCTATCTCTCTCACACTTTCTCTCCTCTCTCATTGACTTTCTCTCCTTCTCTCCTCCCTCCTTTCTCTCCTCTCTCATTGACTTTCTCTCCTCCCTCCTTTCTCTCCTCTCTCATTGACTTTCTCTCCTTCTCTCCCCTCCCTCCCTTTTCTCTGCTTTTTGTTTTTCTGTGTTCATATTAGCCCTCCACTTTCGATAGATGTTTCTTGTAATCCGATTATGATAAAAGTGTAACCTTCAAATAATCTGTTCTATAGAGAAAACTAAAATATCCCATCTTGCTTTCTGTCTATGTTTTTTACACTTTACTAAAATGTATATAAACAGAATATATCCACTATATGGTGTTATTGCATTTCCCCGCCCCTCCACCTCTGGTAAAACAACTATTGTACAGTTTGTGACTGTAAACGATTTTCTGTGTCATTCTTAAAGTTGAATATCTTGCAATCAGAGCAGTGATACTTCTTTCTGTTTATATTTTTGTGACAAGCAACTGTTTCTATATAAACAAGACAAGGAACGTGTGATTAATTTTGACGCCTGTGCACCTAAAAAAGTATACCATAATAAATCTATTCAGCTGTTTGTTAAAGTGATTTGCCTCACTCGGCAATGCACATTCAGGTAGCAGACATGTCTTCAGTCTCTTTGTCATTTGAATAAGGATGAGAAATAAGACCAGCAGAGAGATAGAGGTCAGAACCTGCGTACGTGCCTCTGTATTCCAATTCCACTTTTTAAGGTAAGTAATTTTGCCTTACAATGGTCATTGCCAGTCAACTGAAGACTATGCGGTAATGGGAAGCCCTTATCTGTTAACTCGAGAGCACAAAGCACAGGGACATTTAGATCACACACTGTGTAAAGAGACTATATCGTATAAAACACTATTAGCTTCTCTTTCTCTCCCCTTTTTGTCTTACTTTTGTCTCTCTGTCACACGCACACACACATGCTCTCTCTCGTTCTCTTTTTCTCTCTCTTGTCTGTCCCTCTAAGGGAGAGTGGATTATGCAGAGTTCAGAGTTCACTGTCTGCTCCTCCAGATCACCCCAATGAAACATTTATGTCTTTCTTTCAGTAGCTGCAGAGTTCAAGGTAACACCTTTCACTCTGGGCTGGGAGACTCCCAATGTTTACTTAACACTGCACTAGCTTACTTAGTGTAGTGTCCTCACTTTGGTGCAATTAATATTCCTCTAGTATCTAAGTAAAACAGGGTGATCAGATAAAAAACGAGGCATCCATCGCCTCTACCCTTCAATCATCTTTATAAAGCAGGTAAAGAGTGCTTAAACTGCATATAATACATACAAAGTACAAATATGAAACATCAGCTGTTATTATTCAAAGAATATAATATGAATCGTTTAATCTTTTTTGGAACTACATGAGATAATGAGAAGGACTGGGGGCGTTTGTTTGTAAAGCAACCGTGTCATAACAGCAGTCTTAACATTAAAACACAAAGACAGGAGAGCTTTATGCTTGTGAAACATGATTATTTTTTATTATTAAAGCAGTTTTATACACAGCAAGACTGTGTTGAGGGAGGTCAATGGCATTCAATTGAGCAAATTAAGTCTTGGGTGGAGGTTTGGGTTAAGGTTTGATTTAGAAGGGTGGCAAACATCCATGAGGGCAGTAGCATGTCATCCATTTTTATTCACACATCAAAGTCATGTTTTTCTTCACTTTATTTTTTTTTTGGGGGGGGGGGCGAGAGGGCTTGTTCTGTTGTTTCGATGCTGGTACTTTGAGTTTTCAGACAGTAAAGGCATAAGGTATTGGCGTAGGTAGAAACAACAACAGCAGCATTATGAAACCAACTAACTCTTGCTGAACACAAAGCCAGAGAGCGTGAGTGAATGGAGGAGCAGTATCATGAATGTGGAAGGACTGGCTCATAGCAGTTGGTCTCATCCACGGTTGAACAGTGGTTTTAGAATGTCTTTAGCAGAGTCTCATATTGGTCTCATTGTTTGTTCTTGCTGGCATAAGGTGAGGTGGAACTTGTGAGGAGTCTGTCCAGCTCTTTTGGTTGAGGTCAATCTCCTCAAACTCAGTGCTTCTTCTTGCTGGTCTTCTCAATCATGGTCTCCACCACCATGGCCGTCTCCTCATAGCCCTTGGTCTTGCGGTCGTTGGAGAACCTTTCCACTGACTCCACCATCTCCACCTTCTCGTAGCTCATGGAGTCAGGGGGCATGCTGCTAGCACCACGGGGGGAGGGCATGGGAGGAAGGCCCCTACGGCGACTGTCATCTTTACCCCCCTTGGGTCCGGAGGGATTGCTGGGGCATTTGGGGTCTTTGGGGTCAGGGCCTGGAGCTGGGGCAGGGTTGGGCTGTGGGGGGGGAGTAGGATCCACGTCCCTAGATTTCCCCTTCCCACCACCTTTTCCGCCTTTATCGTCACCCTTGCCACCCTCTCCATTGGAAGGTGGGGTGGGAATACAGGGGCAAGGGGGTGGCATGGGCTGTGGATGAGGGGGGTCAGGGGAGGGGATGTATGGGCTGAAGGGGTCATAAGGGGAGACCATGCCGTCGCAGATCGTGACAAAGACGTGTCCAGCGGAGGGGCTGGAGGTGTAGAAATGGGGGTGGGGGTAGCTGCCGTCGCCCGTCACCAGCACATAGCGCCCCTTAGTATAGAAGTCAGCAATTGGCTCAGGCTTCTTGTATTTCCTCATGCGGTCTCTGACAATGTTACAGAGCGTGTCGAAGGCCTTGCTGATCTGAGCTCCGTCTGGGACATCCTGGGGGGACACACCCGTGTACAGCGAACTCTGCTTCTCCCTATTCACCTCCTCCTCCATCCCTCGCTTCTCATCCTCCATGTGTTCAGCTCCACCGACTCTTTCGTCCTGGCCACTGTCCATCACGTCTTTGGGACTGATCTCCTTCTTCTTCATGACCTTCTTGGCCAGGTTCTTCTGGCGAGGCTTGACACTGCTGATGTCCTGCATGGCTTGGGTGATGTCTGGCAGATAAACAAAATAAACATCTTATATGAGACAAAACATGTAAAAAAAATGTGAAAAAATATTATTGAAAGGACTTCCGCGGGACCTGTATCATCCTAACCTGGATCATGAATAGAAACCTTTATATAAGACAAAACACACTTTAAAAATTCAAAACACATTATCGAAGGAGGAAAGGACTCCTGCAGAACCTGGATCCTCCTAACCACGGTCACCATTATCCATGTATAGACCTCAGGAGGATCCATTGTTTGTTGTTTTAACTGGGTGGGAATCACATCACTGTGTGGCTGTATTCATTAGGGCTCTAGCTAGTGTGGTTATAGCCTATGATGACGATGGGTTGTTACGTGTCTGCTCTGTATGTATGGAAACTATCAGCGTGAAGAAGCTGTGGAATGAGACGTGGCATGTCCTCACCTCTGCCCCTGCTCGACACAGTGGGTGTGTGGGTAAAGCGGTAATTGGTGGTGAACAAAGTAATGGGAGTCCCAATTATCGCTGAATTCAACCTGTGGAAGAGAATGAGGAAGAAACATCAGTTAGGACACCACCACAGAAGCAGCATGTGATAGTGTATTTGTATGTGTTAGTACTAAACATTATATTAGTAATTCTAAGAGGAAAATTCCTTTGTCCTTTTTCTAATTACTTTCCCATTTTTGTATTGTGAGGCTGTAAAGAAAAGATGTATTGATAAAGTAAACAAAAGATGGATTAGGCCATTTTAAAGGGGATTAAATATTACATTCAAAATACATAACCTTCCTGAAGAGATATTCAACCATGATTGAACAAATCTGAGGTGGAAAACACACAAATATAATATCCAACACTGCCACCATGTGGCTGATATTTTTACTACAAGATTTCACAGAGTCAACACATTGAAGTGCTTCCTAATATCCAGTAGCAGGACACTGGTCACTGTGTGTTGTGGTTAGTAATTACCTGTTGTCCTCATTCTCAATGATCCTCTTGTACCTCTCCAGCTCATTCTCCAGGGAGATCTGGTACATGGCCAGGTGGCGGCACTCGTTGGTGTATTTCTCCAGGGACCTCTCGGCCTCCTCAATGTCCTTCCTCAGAGACTCAATTTGCTCGTTGTACAGCTGGATCTCATCGTCATAGCTCTCCTGGGTGCTCTTGATGGAATTCTCCAACACTGACGTCTGACACAGAGAGAGAGAGAGAGAGAGAGAAATCTGATTATCATTTCAATACAGAGGTGTGAAACATTTTATCATATGGTATGCTACTGTACACTGCTTATTAAAAAATAAAATAAAAAACAGAATAGATGTCATATAGAAAAGTTCAACTTAATTTTTATTATTTAAGCGATAGTTGTCATTCCTGCTTGGTCATCGAACTATGCTAACGTGCCAGCTGTCTGACTTTAAAAAGACAGAATACATCAGAACATCATGACTACTGTACTCTCTGTGGATTTTGTGGTGACAACTGTGGTACTATACAGGTGTTCAATCCACGTACATATTCAACCTTCATGGCAACCTGTCTCTGATTGAAAATTGAGCCTTTAGAGTTTTTAGAGAAATATAATAATAATTATTCCATTAATAATTAATATTTCATTAAAATATTCTGATTTCTTGCAATTATAGTCACAAAAAAAGTCTGAGTTATAGAATGCCATTTGAAAATGTTTTGCTAGGAAACACAAACAGTCATGAGGTACAGGCTATAGAAAATGAACAAAGTGTAAAGCATAATTTGGGAAGAAAGCAGAGGTAGGGACCAAACAACTAAAATGAAGGGATGCTCATGCTCATTTACCTTTTGGAGAAAATAAACATGGACTTATGCATCAGTTTGAGGTAGACATTGAGAGTTGTTTTTTTTGTCCTTCTATGTCTTTTAGTTCTTACTAGTATTTTTCTAAGAGATACACCTGTATTTTCCCTCTTCTCTGTTGCTTGTATCATCTTTACTCACTAATCTAAAGGTGATGACTGACACCTACTGGTGGCCATGTGCAACTACAACCAATTTATGTACTGTCCTCCATGGGTCCATGTAAACTGTCTACCTCAATTCAAGTGGCTACCTCATCTCCCTTCCTCACTAATATGCATAGAGAGTAGGGCCTAGGGGTTGATTTGGAATGTGACACTTTCAAACACTTGAGCATGAGATGTTCGCTAAGTTATCATAGTAATGGACAGGAACCTACCTCGGTCTGCAGATGCAGCTTCTGTGCCTGGAGCTGGCAGAGGGCGCTCTTGTACTCCTCCAGCTGGCTTTGCAGGGCTGGAACTCTCCTCTGGGCCAGCTGCTTTTCCTGCTCCTTCACACAGAGACAGTTATAATACACAATGATCACACAGAGACAAGACAGGCCAGTTATAACACATAGCAATCACACAAAGGGACCACAGGCCAGTTATAACACAGAGATCACACAAAGGGACCACAGGCCAGTTATAACACATAGAGATCACACAAAGGGACCACAGGCCAGTTATAACACATAACGATCACACAAAGGGACCACAGGCCAGTTATAACACATAACGATCACACAAAGGGACCACAGGCCAGTTATAACACAGAGATCACACAAAGGGACCACAGGCCAGTTATAACACATAGCGATCACACAAAGGGACCACAGGCCAGTTATAACACATAGAGATCACACAAAGGGACCACAGGCCAGTTATAATACATAGCGATCACACAAAGGGACCACAGGCCAGTTATATCACATAGAGATCACACAAAGGGACCACAGGCCAGTTATAATACACACTGAACAACTAGACAGGCATTCAACATGTTCATTGAGTATACCAAACATTAGGAACTTCCTAATATTGAGTTGCAATTGTCTCTAGGCTTAAAAATACATCTTTAAGCTGTCTCCTTCGCTTTATCTACACTGATTAACGTGGATTTAACAAGTGACATCAATAAGGGATCATAGCTTTCACTTAGATTCACCTGGTCAGTCTGTCATGGAAAGAGCATGTTTTGTACACTCAGTGTACATTAGATTACAGTGACTTTACTTGGAACTTCATAGACAGACAAGCAACCAGCTTACAGACTGACAGCATCAACATACTTTCTATAAAGGGACAACATGACAAACAGAGCTGGGATTAACTGTCATAATAATAAACAGAAGTATATTATTTCACAGAAATGTCAGTACACATTAACATATTGGATTTTCCATTCAAAGACACAAAGTTCAGCTCACATAGCTGATTCCACTGGTGGTTCTTGGGGCTTTATTGTTATCTGGTCTGACACCCCTGGTCTGACTCAGCTGTTTCCCCTGGACACAGAAAGATGCCTGGTGACCTTACCTCAGAAATGCCCACGGCCACGTTGGGCACCAGGGATATTGTCTGGTTGATCTGGTGCAGGATGTTCACGTAGGTCTGAATCTCTGCCAGGTTCTACAGGGAGAGGGTGGTGGGGTGAGAGGAATAGAGGAGATGAGGGGAGGAGAGGGTGGTGGGGTGAGAGGAATAGAGGAGATGAGGGGAGGAGAGGGTGGTGGGGTGAGAGGAATAGAGGAGATGAGGGGAGGAGAGGGTGGTGGGGTGAGAGGAATAGAGGAGATGAGGGGATGAGAGGGTGGTGGGGTGAGAGGAATAGAGGAGATGAAGGGAGGAGAGGGTGGTGGGGTGAGATGAATAGAGGAGATGAGGGGAGGAGAGGGTGGTGGGGTGAGAGGAATGGAGGAGATGAGGGGAGGAGAGGGTGGTGGGGTGAGAGGAATAGAGGAGATGAGGGGAGGAGAGGGTGGTGGGGTGAGCGGAATAGAGGAGATGAGGGGAGGAGAGGGTGGTGGGGTGAGAGGAATAGAGGAGATGAGGGGAGGAGAGGGTGGTGGGGTGAGAGGAATAGAGGAGATGAGGGGAGGAGAGGGTGGTGGAGTGGGAGGAAGGGAGGAGATGAGGGGAGGAGAGGGTGGTGGGGTGAGAGGAATAGAGGAGATGAGAGGGTGGTGGGGTGGGAGGAATAGAGGAGATGAGAGGAGGAGAGGGTGGTGGGGTGAGAGGAATAGAGGAGATGAGGGGAGGAGAGGGTGGTGGGGTGGGAGGAATAGAGGAGATGAGGGGAGGAGAGGGTGGTGGGGTGGGAGGAATAGAGGAGAGCAGGGGAGGAGAGGGTGGTGGGGTGGGAGGAATAGAGGAGATGAGGGGAGGGTGGTGGGGTGGGAGGAATAGAGGAGATGAGGGGAGGAGAGGGTGGTGGGGTGAGAGGAATAGAGGAGATGAGGGTAGGAGAGGGGATGAGTTGACATTATATTTTACTTGAAATGATCTTGTAAACATACTGCTGCTGTATCAAATGAAAAATAAACTTTGCCTTTAAAACACAAACATTGCATTTAAGACGTTCCCCAATACAATATTAGATCCTGGACTATAAAAAATAAAGGGGACTGTCATACAGGGTGGGTGTATTTAATATGGTTGGGATTAGAGTAAAGTACACAACGTCTATGTACTCTAATCCTAACTTTATTAAATATACCCACCCTGTAAGTCATCCCTTTATTATCCTCAGTATTACATGTGCATGCACTGTGTATTTTGAATCCAGGGTCTGTAGAGTACACAATATCCATAACCAACTCAGTGTCTGTGTTAGGGGCCGCCCTGATATCGAAAGGTTAGGAGCAGGATCGGTCCTTGCCATTCTGCCGCCCTAGGTGAGACCAAAAAAAGTCACCCCTACAAAACTAGAATAAGTGTATTGTATGTATCTTGTATCTCAAATATAAATTATATTTTGATTTGTTTAACAATTTTTTGTTATTACATGATTCCATATGTCTTATTTCATAGTTTCTACAATGTAGATAGTAAATAGTAAATAGTAAAACTAAAGAAAAACCCTGGAATGAGTAGGGATATCCAAACTTTTGACTGGTACTGTATGTTAGATCATATTTTTGACAGAACGGTGGAGGACGCCGCAGCGATACGTCTCTAGAACAGCACACAGCACGCTGGGAATGGATAAGCAAAATATTTGTGCCCCTGCCTTTGACAAAGTGGGCACTGCATATCACAGGTTTGCAACAGCACTCACCTAAAAAGCCCATATGCCACAGGATGAGAGAAATTGAAATTGTTTTTGGATAGAATTACGTGAGGCTTTATTTGTACTTGTTGGAGGTGCGTCTTGGTCCGTTGAGCTTAGAAAATGCCGCCCTCGTCAATCTGCCGCCATTGGTGGCCGCCTAATCCTGCCTGATAGAGGGCTAGCCATGGTTGGGAGTTCAATCCCTGGCCAAGTAATACCAAAGACTGTAAACATGGAACCACTCAGCGTAAGTAGCTAATGTAGATTGGGGGTAAGGCCCTGTGATAGACTAGCATTCCCTGTACAGGGAGTGTACTACATCAAGCTGCCTCACACTACAGAAACAGGAGGTAGGCTCCTGCTCCTATGAGTTGTTCCAAGCTAAGGCTTGTGCAAGGCAACTTACTTCCCAGCTACCATATTTGAAATCTGTAACTAATTCTAGTAAATCAGGGGGATTTACATTGACATAATTTAGCAGATGACTTATAGTGAGTGCGTACATTTTCATACTGGTCCCCCGTGGGAATTAAATCTTTAACCAAATCAAATCATATTTTATTGGTCACATACACATGGTTAGCAGATGTTAATGCAAGTGTAGCGAAATGCTTGTGCTTCTAGTTCCGACCTGTGATATCTAACAAGTAATCTAACAATTTCACAACAACTATCTTATACACACAAGTGTAAAGGAATGAATAAGAATATGTACATATAAATATATGGATGAGCAATGGCCAAACAGCATAGGCAAGATGCAGTAGATGGTATAGAGTACAGTACATACATTTGAGATGAGTAATGTAGGGTATGTAAACATTATATAAAGTGGCATTCTTTAAAGTGACTAGTGATACATTTATTACATCCAATTTTTTTTTATTAAAGTGGCTAGAGATTTGAGTCAGTATGTTGGCAGCAGCCACTCAATGTTAGTGATGGCTGTTTAACAGTCTGATGGTCTTGAGATAGAAGCTGTTTTTCAGTCTCTTGGTCCCAGCTTTGATGCACCTGTACTGACCTCGCCTTCTGGATGGTAGCGGGGTGAACAGGCAGTGGCTCGGGTGGTTGTTGTCCTTGATGATCTTTTTGGGCTTCCTGTGACATCGGGTGGTGTAGGTGTCTTGGGGGGCAGGTAGTTTCCCCCCGGTAATGCGTTGTGCAGACCTCACTACCCTCTGGAGAGCCTTGCAGTTGTGGGCGGAGCAGTTGCAGTACCAGGCGGTGATACAGCCCGACAGGTTTCTCTCGATTGTGCATCTGTAAAGGTTTGTGAGTGTTTTTGGTGACAAGCCAAATTTCTTCAGCCTCCTGACGTTTAAGAGGCGCTGCTGCGCCTTCTTCACCACGCTGTCTGTGTGGGTGGACAATTTCATTTTGTCCGTGATGTGTACGCTGAGGAACTTAAAACTTTCCACCTTCCCCACTGCTGTCCCACCGATGTGGATAGGGGGGTGCTCCCTCTGCTGTTTCCTGAAGTCCACGATCATCTCCTTTGTTTAGTTGATGTTGAGTTTGTTCTCCTGACACTACACTCCGAGGGCCCTCATCTCCTCCCTGTAGGCCGTCTCGTCATTGTTGGTAATCAAGCCTACCACTGTAGTGTCATCTGCAAACTTGATGATTGAGTTGGAGGCGTGCATGGCCAAGCAGTCATGGTTGAACAAGGAGTACAGGAGAGGACTGAGAGCACACTCTTGTGGGGCCCCAGTTTTGAGAATCAGCAGAGTGGAGATGTTGTTTCCTACCCTCACCACCTGGGGGCGGCCCGTCAGAAAGTCCAGGACCCAGTTGCACAGGGCGGGGACCAGACCCAGGGTCTTGAGCTTAATGACGAGTTTGGAGGGTACTATGGTGTTAAATGCTGAGCTGTTGTCAATGAACAGCATTCTTACATAGGTATTCCTCTTGTCCACATGGGTTAGGGCAGTGTGCAGTGTGATTGTGTCGTCTGTGGACCTATTTCGACGGTAAGCAAATTGGAGTGGGTCTAGGGTGTTAGGTAGGGTGGAGGAGATATGATTCTTGATTCATCTCTCAAAGCACTTCATGATGAAGAAGTGAGTGCTACATGGCGATAGTGGTTTAGCTCAGTTTCCTTAGCTTTCTTGGGAACAGGAACAATGGTGGCACTCTTGAAGCATGTGGGAACAGCAGACTGTGATAGTTATTGATTGAATTTGTCCGTAAACACACCAGCCAGCTGGTCTGCACATGCTCTGAGGACGCGGCTTGGGATGCAGTCTGGGCCGGCAGCCTTGCGAGGGTTAACATGTTTTACTCACGTTGGCTGCGGTGAAGGAGATTCCGCAGGTTTTGATGGCGGGCAGTGTCGGTGGCCTGTATTGTCCTCAAAGTGACAGAAGAAGTTGTTTAGTTTGTCTGGGACCAAGACATCGAGGTCCGCGACGGGGCTGGTTTTCTTTTTGTAGTCCGTGATTGACTGTAGACCTTGTCTGAGCCATTGGCATTGCAAGCGCCATGCTCTACCAACTGAGCCACACAAGACCAGTTATTTGTGCCAGAAGGGCATGGGCCGGAATCAAACCCATGCCGACACTGTAGACCTATATGTGGGCGTGAAAGGCAGCAGCCCTAACCGCTAGACCACCCCAGGCCACTATTGAACTAAATGTTGACAGTTCAATTGTAACCTTAATTTCATTTCGACATTTTTATGTTGTAGCTTAGTGGAGACCAATATCTAGCTTGTGTCATTAACTTCATGCGACGAGCAATCCCGTATCCGGGATCCTATTTATAGCCTCAAGCTCATTAGCATAACGCAACGTTAACTATTCATGAAAATCGCAAATGAAATGAAATAAATATATTTGCTCTCAAGCTTAGACTTTTGTTAACAACACTGTCATCTCAGATTTTCAAAATATGCTATTGAACTATAGCTAAACAAGCATTTGTGTAAGAGTATTGATAGCTAGCATAGCTATAAGCCTAGAATTCAGCCAGCAACATTTTCACAAAAACAAGAAAAGCATTCAAATAAAATCATTTACCTTTGAAGAACTTCAGATGTTTTCAATGAGGAGACTCTCAGTTAGATAGCAAATGTTCAGTTTTTTCAAAAAATATTATTTGTGTAGGACAAATCGCTCCGTTTTGTTCACGTTTGGCTACGAAAAAACCTGTATCCAGTTATAGCCTCAAGCTCATTAGCATAACGTAACGTTAACTATTTATAAAAATCGCAAATGAAATGAAATAAATATGCTAGCTCTCAAGCTTAGCCTTTTCTTAACAACACTGTCATCTCAAATTTTCAAAATATGCTTTTCAACCATAGCAAAACAAGCATTTGTGTAAGAGTATTGATAGCTAGCGTAGCATTAAGCGTAGCATTTAGCGGGCAACATTTTCACAAAAACCAGAAAAGCATTCAAATAAAATCATTTACCTTTGAAGAACTTCGGAAGTTTTCAATGAGAAGACTCTCAGTTAGATAGCAAATGTTCAGTTTTTCCTGAAAAATTCTTTGTGTAGGAGAAATCGCTCCGTTTTGTACATCACTTTTGGCTACCAAAAAACCCCGAAAATTCAGTCACCAAAACGCCAAACTTTTTTCCAAATTAACTCCATAATATCGACTGAAACATGGCAAACGTTGTTTAGAATCAATCCTCAAGGTGTTTTTCACATATCTCTTCATTGATATATCGTTCGTGGAAGTCTGCTTTCTTCTCTGAATTACATGGAAAAATACTTGCAGCTGAGGTTTACGCACCAATTTTGACGCAGGACACCAGGCGGACACCTGGTAAATGTGGTCTCTTATGGTCAATCTTCCAATGATATGCCTACAAATACGTCACAATGCTGCAGACACCTTGGGGAAACGGCAGAAATTGTGGGCTCATTCCTGGCGCATTCACAGCCATATAAGGAGACATTGGAAAACAGCGCTTCAAAAATTTTGCTCATTTCCTGTTTGAAGTTTCATCTTGGTTTCGCCTGTAGCATCAATTCTGTGGCACTCACAGATAATATCTTTGCAGCTTTGGAAACGGCAGAGTGTTTTCTTTCCAAAGCTGTCAATTATATGCATAGTCGACCATCTTTTCGTGACAAAATATCTTGTTTAAAACGGGAACGTTTTTTTTTATCCAAATATGAAATACTGCCCCTAGAGTTCAAAGAGGTTAAACTATATAAAACAATGGTTGTTGATGTGTACGGCTGCATTTCAGATAAATGTTTGTACATTTGAATGTTGCAGTAATAGGACCTAGGCCTAGCGTTTGAGTGAGTGAGAGCGAATCTTATTTTGAAAGCAAGTTCTGATCCCAATGACTCGCATGGAGAAAGAGAACTGCTCATTTTCCGAGAATCACAAGGCTCATTTGAATTTCCTGATGCATCAGGAAAATGATCTGTGAAAAATGAGTGATCAAGTTAAAATCCGACATCTGTAGCCTACTTCAACAAGGTACGTCCATTAGTAAAAGGTTTAGCAAAATGTGGTACAGTATGTGGCTAAAGAGGCAGTGGTAATATTGTCTGTCTGTTTACAAGGGGCTGTTAATGACCTAGCCAATACCAGCAGCCTCTGTAGCCTCTGTAAATGAGGGCAGTGGTGTGAAGAGTTTGGTAGACCACTGGGCTCGTCATTACAGCCTTTAAATGTGTCTAATTGTTTGACTCTCTGAGGTGTTCTGCCTGACCTGCATCAGTACAGGCCTAACCTGATTAAGAATTTAAGAGTAAATATGTGTGCAATTACACATTTAATAGCCTCGTTAAGTATGTTTCCTAAGCAAATAAAATGTGTTTGCAGGGTAAACACCAACGCACTGAGGTGGGTTGTTAAATTCACTAGTCATTGATTTAGTTTCAGTATTTATTAATTGGATTTATATGGTCCATCTGGTGGATGTAAACAAAGCATTACAGATGTGGCATCTTAATTTGATCACAGAAAAATCCAATAATCCTTGTCATTTACCTAAATTCACTGAAAACCTCCAGTTCTCTTTCTCTCTTGCTCGCTCAAAAGCTAAAGCAGCAGACAGAATAAAAATCATGCTACTGTACATCCTACTACTGCCACATTCAAATGTAAAAATGTTTACCTGAAATGCCAGCCTGGTCTCATGGACTAGACATAACATAGTAAATGTAAACGCGGGACACTTAAAATAGTATGACACAGTATGTTACGTTTGGTATTGTTACATATGACAGAAGGTTACTTAAGGCAAAACAAAAGTAAAGTTGTTGGTTGAGGTGCAGAGGTGGCGAACGTCTAGCATCCCAAAGGTTGCATATTTGAATTTCATCACGAACAACTTTAGCAAATTTGCAACTACTTACTACTTTTTTGCTACTTTGCTACTTAGCATGTTAGCTAACCCTTCACCTAACCTTAACCTTTTAACCTATCTCCTAACCCTAACCTTAAACCCCAACCCCTAGCCTAGCTAGCGTTAGCCACCTAGCTAACATTAGCGATAGCCACCTAGCTAACATTAGCGTTAGCCACCTAGCTAACGTTAGCAACCACAAAATTGGGATTCATAACATATCACGCATTTTGAAAATTTGTAACATGCATATCGACAACCGTTGTTTTATATAGCTTAGTAACACAAGACATATACACTCCTTTCCATATATATGTGACCGACTGGCTCGATTCGGTCTTATGTAGCAAAATTTGAAATTGTAGAGACTCAGAGCTAGAAAATGGTATATCATACACTACAGTTGAGGAACAATGGGAAAGTAATTCTGCTTTGAAAGTTGATAAACTTGTAACCTCACAATTGAGAAAATGGTCTTTGAATGTTTTAGTACACCTACTGGAGAGCTCTTCTTTGTCTATACCCATTCAGCATCATTCACACCCTGTTAAGTTTTAGCCTCACCCATCTCTTTAAGGATTCACATGTGAATACTAAACAACAAAAGATTTTAAGACTAAAGGCTGGTTTATACTATGGGTTTGTAAATTTAATCTGGAGTGCCAGAGTGTGCTCTGGGCATTCGTAAACTCAGAGCGTTTTCAGATTGTCCGTTTGTAAATTCAGAGCGTTTTGCTCTTTGATCACTGTGGCCAAGGAGTAGGGTTGATCCGAGCGTTCTGACCTAACAACAGCAGTCAAGCACCCAAGTTAACTGGCTAACGTTGGCTAGCTTGTTAGCTACTTCCAGACACAAATGAGAGCTGGTTGGGCTGCTTTTATGTTATCCAGAGCGTTGGTGATTGCAACTGTGCTGCTGGCAACAATTTAATTACGCTTTTTTGCCAACATTTACTGACACAAGGCATGTTGAGCGTTCGGAAATTCGTCAGTTATTATTCTGCTCTCTGCTACACTCAGACGTGAGTGCACTGAAATCAGAGTAGCTAGCCAGAGAGAATTTACCAGCTATGTCTATAGACAGTTGTCATAGTGACATCATGAACATTCTATTAAAATTGTTAGTTGCATAGTGGAGTCTTTTGTTTAGACATGTAGCTAACGAGCTAAACAATAAACCATAATAACAACTCATAACGTTACTACCCTGCATGAATCTGCAGGTAGCTAACCAACCAGGTTCAATGTAAGCTAGCTAACATTAGGCTACAACTAGCAATGCAAATGGCTCTGAGAAACAAATAATATTACTACACAGATCATACATGTAAGGTTAGCTAGCGAGCCAGCCAGCTAACGTTAGATAAATGTAGCTAGCTAGACTCTCTTACCCATATAAGTGGATGGACGCTTCTCCCTCTCTGTCATGGATGCCATGGTTGCCCTTAGTTTGAAGATGTAATCCGGAAACAGGGGTTTTATACAACAGCCTTCTGTGTGTTCTATATTTGACTCTGTCTGCATATTTGCAATCAAACACCAGAATTTCCTCCATCTCCTTAGCTATCCTACTCTAATTCCACTGATTTCAAAACTCGGTCCTCCAGAAAGTGGAGAGCAAAACTTGTGCAGTTCTACTATGTGACATCTTTCAAAAAAGCTGAGTTGGAAAGGATTACCTACACATACTGACAGCTCATGTAACAGCTCATGTTATAGACAGAAGCCTGCTACACGACAGACCAATCCGAAGTCATCTCTTGGCATGTCCAGCCCACTCATTGTCTCAGTTGAATTTTGGCTAAACCAACTAGGCTCGTCATTTAACAATTTTATTCGTATTTACAGATATGTTATTCGTATTTACAGCATACAAGTTTGGTTTTAAGGCACATGAAAGTTCACATGTTCCAGAAGGCTCTCCTGTGAAGTTGTGAAGTGTGAAAAATGCCCTAGTTTCCTGAAACTAGTCACATATTTTGACAGTGAGGCTAAAATGTTTAATTTTGCTCTATACGCCAGCATTTTGGGATTTTTACTTTGTGATAAAGTCACAGAGGGATACATATCATAACCCCCCAAAAATGCTAATCTCCCCTGTTATTGGTAATGGTGAGAGGCTAGCATGGTTTGGCAGAATGATCTTTGTACCTCTGTAACTTTCTCATTCATCATTATTCACAATTCATTCATGATTATCCGAAATCATGTTAGCATCCACATGAATATAGAAGTGTTCAGAAACATATTATATTCTTATTTACAATAAAAGTGAGTCCAAAATGACAAAATACACTATTTACCATTAATATATATTTGGCACAACATAATCCAAAACCCAACCAAATCTAACTGCAAATGCACCCAACAAGTTTGTAGAGTCGCAAGCTTGATGTAGTCATTACTTGCTAGGATTATGGGACCAAATACTACACTTTTGACTACTTTAATACACTATAAGTGAATTTGTCCAAATACTTATGACACCTTCAAATGGGGGGACTAGATACATAAAGTGATCTCAAATCCAAAATGCTGGAGTATAGAGCCAAATTAAAAGTTGTAGCTTCACTGTCTAAATAAATACAGAAGGGAGTGTATTGGTCTCCAGTACGACATGAAAGTGTATACAGAAATGCAGCACTAGGCTACACCTAATAGCCTACTGTGGCCTATGAAAACAAATATTTTTTATAATCAAATCCTCTTGCTGCAGGATTATGTTACTCCTGTTGCGAGACTGGTCAATTTAAGATCCTACATCTGCAGGTTGAAAGGCGATATGCTATGCACACTGTACCGGTTTCCTTTGCAATAAGTATTTTTTTAATGATTAGTACACTCCACTGACCTAAAATACTTCCCCCAGGGCTAATTGTATGATTGTACAATATAAAGGCAGAATGAGTTTGTAATGGACTGCAGATTATGTGTAGGTTGTATACCTCTTACCTTCCTGTGTCTGTCTTTGGTGGAGTTGATGTCGTCCTGAAGGAACTGGGACTGGATCTGAAACTCCAGGTTCCTCAACAGGGCATAGTCAGCCTCCTAGGAGAGGAGGGGAGGGGAGGGGAGGAGAGGAGAGGAGAGGAGAGGAGAGGAGAGGAGAGGAGAGGAGAGGAGAGGAGAGGAGAGGAGAGGAGAGGAGAGGAGAGGGGAGGGGAGGGGAGGGGAGGGGGGAGGGGAGGGGAGGGGGGGAGGGGAGGGGAGGGGAGGGGAGGGGGAGGGGAGGGGGGGAGAGGGGAGGGGGAGAGGAGAGGGGGAGGGGAGAGGGAGGGGAGAGGGAGGAGAGGAGAGGGAGAGGGAGGAGAGGAGAGGGAGAGGGAGAGAGAGGAGGAGAGGAGAGGAGAGGAGAGGAGAGGAGAGGAGAGGAGAGGAGAGGGAGGAGAGGAGGAGAGGAGGAGAGGAGAAAAGGACAAGTGGAGAGGAGAGGAGAGGAGAAAAGGACAAGTGGAGAGGAGAGGAAAAGAAAAGAGGGAAGAGAAAATAAAAGAACAGAAGAAGATGGGAGCAAAAGAGAAGAGAGAGAGAGGCAAGTCGATAGGTAGATATCCACTCCTCACAAAGCCTCACACAGTATTACACTGAGATTATTATTCATCTGAACACCACACAAAGCCTTTTCTTCACTAGTACATTTCTCCATTATGTCTAAAGCCTCTGATATCACTAACCCAGAAAGACAGTGATATGATAAGACATTTTAATTCAGTTCCATGAGCTCACTGTATTGTCCTGACCTCTTAAGCTTTGTCTCTCAGCCCCAAACTCCTATCAGGATTGCAGTTACACAATATAATTATGATTCTAATTATAATCTACAAAGCTTGTAGATTATTAACCAGACAGAAAATATATTTGATCTTTTTGTTGTTCCACATTGCAAAGCCCCTTTCATGCACAGGGCTTATGCAGAAAACTTTGCTCACAAGTTGTGTTTTATGGTTAGGGCGCTAATAATGCAGCAGGACAGTTTAGCAGTTGTATTACAGTTTAACATTTTAGGAGGTTTCCCGCAAACAGATTAGGCCTAGTCCTGGTCTAAAAAGCAAGCCCAATGGAGAATGTCCATCAAATTATTATTTTTTGTCTGGGAGTAGGTTTAATTGAGGTTTTTTTACATTAAATTAAGCGGGTAAAATTGTCATAGGACTCACACACATACCTTGTTGAGTTGTTCCAGTGTACCCCGCAGCTGTTCTTGATACTCACATTCATTTCTGTATCTTTGGAGTACAAAAACATAATCACAAAACATAAATTCAAGAATTTTGTGTGACCTACCTTGTATTGCTCTGTCATTTACATGGGTTTGTGTGTTGAGCACATTGAGAGGATCAACTTTTCTCTATCTGGCTTTTCTGACTTTACAATGTCTTTAAAACAACACATTTCACTACACCTATCTGTGTGACAATAAAACATCATTTTTTTCGTTTTTATTAACTCTTCATTTTCCTTAATCAACCTGACTCCCCTTGAGAGCACTTGAAAGGGATGTTTGTTATCTTTTTTCAACACACAACCACTTGTGCAGTATTCTTCTTAGTAATGTCTTGGTGTTAGAAGATAGAAATCCATGACACTTACCATGACTGAAACCACAGCACCTGCCATTCCCATGTCAATAAACCCCTTTATTGAAGACAGACTTTCAACAGGTGGACAATGTATCACAGTCAGATTATCTGGGAAACCAAGCCTTCACCAGCATACAAACAGTTTACTCTGCATCTGGTCTGGAGAAGTGCACCTCACCCCTGCACTGGTTACTGACAGGCTGTGGCCCATCCACACTTTCCTTCTCTCTGACCCACACATCAGTTTAAAAAACACACTACCCTTACTGACGCACGCACACAAATACAAGCACGCACACCTTCAAACTCACGGACATCACTTACTTGTTGGTGAACTCGTCCAGCATGCGGCATGAGTCCTTCAGCTCTCGCTCAAGCTTGGCACGGTCAGCGGAGAGCTCGCGGATGCGCTGCTGATTCAGGCCGATCTGTTCGGTAAAGGCCTCCTCGAGCCCGCTAGCTTCCTCCATCCGCTGCAGCGTCTCCAGCTGCTTCCGGAACACGGCATTGCGCTGCTCCAGCACGCGTGCCCGGTTGATGTAGCGGGCGAAACGGCTGTTGAGTTCCTGCAGGCTCTCCCAGCCCTGGATGGCCGAGGCGCCCGCCGAAGCGTCAGGGCCGTAGGGCTCCTCGAAGACATCGGAGCGCTCATACTTCTCCTTGCGCACCTCGTGCGTGTAACTGGTCTGGTGCATGGTGGTGGTTGTCGCTCTCCCGCTGTCTCGGTTGGTGTTATCCCCGGAGTGCGTTCTCCCCTTCGCACCTTTAGTGTGTGAAAACTCGGGTGCTCACCCTTGGCTGTCTCATGCTAGACTAAAGGCTGCCCGGCCCCTGCCGGCTGCGAAATAGACCCCCACAAATCTCCTGCTGGCCTGATCCCACGCAAGCCGCGCGCATAGGGCCTTCCAGAGTTTGTTAGCCTTTGTGGTTGACATTACAAAAGCTCTGCCAATGATGATCGAGCAAAAAGACAAAAACAAACGACAGACAGGCGAGGGAGAATATTGCTGTGTCAAATGGACCATTATCAGAAGCCTCATTGTTTCCAATCAACTGTTTTTCTAGATCTCGGTTTGATTTATAGGGAATTTTGGACTATGGCCTAGGTTTACCACATGACCAAGTGGAAATAGCATGCTGTGCAGGTTTTTGTTACAGGCCATAGACATATACTAATGTGCCAAAAGTACCCTAGTAACCCCTAAAGCAGATTTTAGCTATTTTGTTCTCCTACTGATTATCATACAAACAGTTACAAATTGGCAAGCCCTGTCACATTATTCATCACACAAGTGAATTGAATATTCATAGATCCGCAAACATTAAATTATTACACACAATAACCCATAGCATTGGCCAAGATCCAGCTCAAATAATGAAAATGGTCAGTCATACATTATACAAACCGTTCCAATTGCATAGAGATTATACGAAATTACAATCCCACTGATGGGAGTCACAACAATTGAATAACTGTCCCATGGGTAAAAAAAAATACATTATTATCAACTGCATGAGAAAAATACATATGGGACCAAAGGGCTTGGTCTTATGTAAACTGCAGACGATCTTGGAATGTTTGGTTTAGCTCTCCACTTGTCTACTGAATATTCTGAATGGATTGACTGTACACAAATCGACAGCCTGCTTCTTTTTCACATATGGGGATTGGTGTTACTGTAAAATGTGTATTCCTCTGTGGAATTAGCCAATTCAAGGCCAGGTGCAGCCACAGTAACACTAGTATCTGTACAAATTAGCTTATGTTGCATCCACCCTCACCTCACAACAACACACCAAAAGCCAAAGAGCTCTCTCTCTCTCACCTAAGTTTATAGTCGGATGGTGTTGCTGCTCCTGGTTAAGGAAAGCTCTCAACCGGAAATACCTCAGTAATTCACTGAATGTTTACATAAACTGTAAAAATGGCAAATAGAGCTCAGACAACAGCTTTTTTTCGGGGAGGCTCTCTGGACACTGATAAATACTTGTGCCTCAAGCAATGGTATTTAAACTGTGTCTGGTGGGTGTGTGTGTGTGTGTGTGTGTGTGTGTGTATGTGTGACCTCACTTCACATTGCAGCAGACCAGTGTTGGTTGATTAGCACAGGTTGAGTGCATAAATTACTCATCTTGTTCCAGGGCGATAGCAGTGCTCTGCTATATACGTTTACATGACTTCATGACCTCTAACCCAACTGTGTCAGTTTGTGTGTTGACATATATTGTATTTATATATTGTAGGCGTATTTTGTTCAAATGGTGTGTATGTGCATTCGGGCATTGTCCTGTGTGGTGGGTGGTCACACTCGACAGATCTAGAGGGGCTGTCTGCACGTATAAGGCTGAATGGAGCACATGCCACAATGTATTACATCAGCACTTCTGACCCTAGAAAAGCCAGGGGTTCAGAGAAAAAAAGGCATAGGCTCTGAGTTCTGTTAAAGATATGTTAGTATTAGTATTACTGAACAAAAATATAAACACAACATTCAACAAAAGAGTGAGGTGTAAACCTCTAAATAATACACAGGACGAGACCTGTAAAACAAGTGCACAATAACACATAGCATGGAAGCCTATACAACACAGGTACTCACAAGACTAATGGACACGATAACAATAACTGACACAGACATTGGGAAAAAGAGGGCACATATACACTAATCAGGGGGAATGGGAACCCGATGTGCGTAATGAGACAAGACAGTCTGGGGTTGATGGTATTTATTTATTTATTTCACCTTTATTTAACCAGGTAGGCAAGTTGAGAACAAGTTCTCATTTACAACTGCGACCTGGCCAAGATAAAAAACAAACCAGTGCGACACAAACACAGAGTTACACATGGAATAAACAAACGTACAGTCAATAACACAATAGAAACATCTATATACAGTGTGTGCAAATGTAGTAAGGTTAGGGAGGTAAGGCAATAAATAGTCCATAGTGGAGAAATAATTACAATTTTCCATTAGCACTGGAGTGATAGATGTGCAAGGGATGTGCAAGTAGAGATACTGGGGTGCAAAGGAGCAAACAAAAATTAAAATAACATGGGGATGAGGTAGTTGGGTGGGCTATTTACAGATGGGCTGTGTATGCTGCAATGATCAGTAAGCTGCTGTGACAGCTGATGGTTAAAGTTAGTGAGGGAGATATAAGTCTCTAGCTTCAGTGGTTTTAGCAATTCGTTCCAGTCACTGGCAGTAGAAAACTGGAAGCGGCCAAAGGAGGAGTTGGCTTTGGGGATGACCAGAGAAATATACAGTTGAAGTCGGAAATTTACATACACTTAGGTTGGAGTCATTGAAACATGTTTTTTTTAATTCTCCACAGCCAAATGCAACCTCCAAAGAAAACTGCTGGCAACAGATACTGTATATAGTGTGTTTTGTCCTTTTAATTATGGCATATTTTGCCATGTTAGCTGTCAGTCAAACTGTGCAAAAGTTAAACTGAAACATACGTTTAGGCATACATTCCTACTAGTGAAGGTTAGCTTTAACCCCTTAGCTTGTCGCGAGTCTACTAAATGGTAACAGGCACTTTCAACAAACTAAATATGGCTGGACAGCACATAATCCACTGGAGTTTGGCCTGCTTCAGCCACTGTTTGTTAGAGTTGCATTCTCCTCTGTTCAACATTGGATCTTCAGCCTGTCAGAGCACTCAGAAGGAAATGCTCACTTACATTATACCTCTTACCTGCACAGAGAGAGAGAGATGATAGGTGAGAGATGATAGGTGTTCAGTTCATCCAGATAACTCTGCTTTCAGCCACTAAATAGGACTTCACAGAGGACACTCACACACAATCCAATATAGTCTTTAAATGCGCTATCACTGGTCACTGCAGACACACTCATAGAGCACGCACACACACACAAACTCTGCATACACTCCCAACATTAACAGTGTTGCAAAATCAGCATCCCGGAACAAAACAAAATCCAAGCCAACGGGCTGCACAGAGCCACAGTCTGACCATTTTTACACTGGATATACTGTATATCTGTGTACACCACTGATCTCTATCCTCAAAGTGGCCATAAATACACCAACTATCCGCGGGATTCATTTCAGAAGGAATTTATGTTGTTTGCATAATGCGTCCACGTGAGAAATGGGAAATGTGCAGGCTAGGTTCCCGGACACTTGTCCTTCATATATATTAGATAATAGTGGTCGTAAATCCAGAGCCTTGCCTGAGATTAGAAAGCTGTCTGAGGTGGAAATGAGAGCCTTGTGTTTATACTGCCCGTCAGGTTTGCTTGGCTCTAACAACAGACTTGACCTGGGGCTTTGGCTGTGTTAGTGGCGCTGTAAATTTTAAGGGTGTTATAAAGAACAGAAAAACCCAGTGGCTACTTTATTGTGCGTCAGGCCTTAAAAACAGTCTGTCGATGCAAGAAGATGACCAAAATAGGTAGATACACCTAAGCAGGGAATCATATAATGCTTTACTCTATAGTTAAAATGAAACATGAAAGAGACCCATTTATTTTCCCTCATTGACTCTCAGTTTAAAAAGTCGATATATCCAAAGGAATAAGATTTTTGAAGCCGGCCTGCAGCTCTTGACGTCTGAGAGAGGGATAGAGCATGATGAGCGAAGCGGGGACAGTGACAATGATGATTGATTTTCAAATCCCACAGCTGCCATCTGCCCATCTGTTTATCTGCTCTGTACAATGGATTACTATAGAAACATTTCTGTTAAGGCTTTCTACAGCTTGGTCAATGCTATGCCTCCAGAGAATCAGAAAAGAAAAGTTCCAGCGAAGTTATGCATGGGGTATAGCTAGTACATTATGAACTATTGCAATATTGTAAAATATAAAGTGTATTCTTACTGAAGGACCAACATTGTCCATAACACATGTCATCAAAATAATGCATTCAAAAGATATTGTGAAACAACCTTGTGTTGCTGAGGACATGTTGAGAAAAACTAGAAGGAACATTTGTAAACAGGAAACACAATATTATCACACTGTAAATGTTCTCTCAAGGCTGCCTTTGGAAGTGCTTTGCCAAGGAGGTTGCTCATTCTGCTTGTAGCAGATGAAGGTAAGAATTCTCAGTGCTAAAATCCATGGACATGGGTCTATGAAAGTTCCAGTCATTATTCTTTCCAACATAATAGAATAGACAATATCCCCAAACCTAGTGCCATTTGTACAACTGACAATGGAAGCGTTTAGTCACTGCTGTCAATAGGAATCAGAAACATACAGCTTTGGGGGACTTGGGGAAGTAATCTATTACTGAACAAATATATAAATGCAAAATCTAAAAGTGTTGGTCCCATGTTTCATGAGCTGTTTGATAGAAAAATTACATATTTAACTGATCTATTTGATATTGATGGTTAACAATTCATATTTAACTAATATAAATATATTTCTGTCCTACTAGTGTCTGTGTTTTCATGGGCTCCACTCTAGTTCCCTTCAGCCAATCTGGGCGTATGGTCACCAGAGATGGCTTGAGCTGACAAATGAGTTAAAGACTGCATTACATAGACAATAATGTGTTTTACTAGAGATAGAACAATCCCTCATTGTCTCAAAATCATCTTTGCATCTGGGAAAGTCAGCCAGGGTGGGGATAAGACAACAACCTACACGCAGATAACGATAGGATGAACCCAGAGTGGCTTATGATGCTCCTTGGTCTGCATGAGGGGGTTGAACCAACCATGACTGAACAGTGTTAGTGTCAGCTATATATAGTACTATGCATTTGTGTAAAGGTTAGGTTACTCGGTCCAACACTCAAGGGTTGACCAGCCTCCTTATTGCAGTAATTCATCAATATTAAATAAAGATGATTGTTTGAAGAAATTACCAAGTCTCTCTCAGTACTGAATTTCCACCACAGCTGAAAGATCCCAGAAATGGTCCATACGCACAAAAAGCGTATTTCTCTCAATTTTTTAGCATACATTTTGTGCACATCCCAGCTTGTGAGCATTTCTCCTTTGCCAAGATAATCCATCCACCTGATAGGTGTAGCATATCAAGAAACTGATTAGACAGCATGATTTTTTTCACAGGTGGACCTTGTGCTGGGGACAATAAAAGGATACTCTAAAATGTTTTTGTTTTTTAAATAACACAATGCCACAGGTGTCTTAAATTGAGGGAGCATGCAATTGGCATACTGACTGCAGGAATGTCCCCCAGAGCTGTTGCCAGAGAGTTGAATTGTAATTTCTCTACCATAAGCCACCTCCAACATAATTTAAGAGAATTTGGCAGTACGTCCACCCTGCCTCACAACCGCACACCAAGTGTAACCATAACAGTCCAGGACCTCCACATCCAGCTTCTTCACCTGCGGGATGGTCTGAGACCAGCCGCCCGGACAGCTGATGAAACTGAGGAGTATTTCTGTCTGTAATATACCCCTTTTGTGGGGAAAAACTAATTCTGATTGACTGGCCCTGGCTTCCCAGTGGGTGGCTCTATGCTCTCCCAGGGCCACCCATAGCTGCGCCCCTGCCCAGTCATGTGAAACCCATTGATTAGGCTTAATTAATTTATTTAAATGCATTTATATTTTTGTTCAGTATATTTGACAGGACACAGAACGAAGCAGAGAATTTAACAACAACCCACACAGAAACCAATCACACAGTATCAGAGTTATGTCATGACGTTGGCCTGGGGGATAGGTTTATGACAGTCATAAAAACCTCTTCCCCCTCTTTTTCCTCTCTCTACCCTACTGATGTTACATTTGCAAAACCCTTGGTTAACATAGAGATTCTGGGAACATCAGAAGGTGGGGGGAAATGAACTATATTCTGGTAATCCGACCAATGGAACATATTAATGAATATGATGTCAGTTCGGTTGTCATCTGAGACATTCTCGTCAATGATAAGATGACATAAATTCTACAGTTGAAAATCTACACATCAGAGTTATCGGATTCACATGGAATTGTTGTTCAATTTAAATGTTTGAATATGAAATTATTTGTGATGGGATGAAATGTGATTTTAGCTCCTAAAATGTGAGATTTGGGATTTCATAAGATAGGGCTCTACTCAATCAGTGGCCCGCCTCCTGTTCCAAGGACGTGAGGACGACGGTCCTATGTCAGAATGGTTCAGATAATAACTACAGAACAAAGCCAACATCAGCGTGAGCTTTGGTTGCAAATGGTATGAACTTTGAACTCTTATTCACTACAGAAGTGATACCTCCTAGCCGTTGAATTAGCAACAGTAGATGCAAACGAGGGTTAGGAAGGAACAGACAGAGTATCCCGTCTATCACCCAATGACGTTACTACAACGTATCCATTTGACAACCAGAGACATTCTTCAAAGGACTCGGTTGGGCAACACGGCCTTCCATCTACCACCAACCTACCGAAGCGCAGCTCAGAGTAAATATTTATTGCATTTTCCTTTTCCAAATGGGCGGTTATTTAGAATGCATAACATACTGTATTTACGAAAGCACAGCTTCTTCCCTTTGTTCCTCGGTCTTCCCGCTCTTTCACTGAAACCCAGCCCCTTTTCGTTTGTGTAACACGCTCTCATATCTGTTCCGCCCGCTAGGGACGTTTTCCTTTATGACGTAATTTGTAATCAAGTTATGATTTAATTATGTGTATGTGTAATTCTGTGTGATTAGTTAGGAATTTAGTAAATAACTAATTATACCAAATTTTGTATTGCTGATTCAACTTGTGAGCCAGGGTTCGTGCAGATAACCAAGAATTTACAACTTACAGATGAGACTAAATTAAGATGACGATTAATATTGACTACTATTGATGTAAAATATTACTAGGTCTTCAAGAGTTTATTCGGAAGATAACAGCTCTATAAATATTATTTTGTGGTGTCCGACTCTCTAGTTAATTACATTTACATGATTAGCTCAATCAGGTAATATTAATTACGGAGACATTATTTTATAGAATAGCATGTCATATCACTTATTCCGGTATAGCCAAAACACAACAGTTCTAAAGTAGCCCTCATACCAAATTCTGAAAATAATCGCTTCCTCATTCACCAACGCCTGACAGAGTCAGACATCCCAAAAATACCTAGGATAGGATAAAGTAATCCTTCTCACCCCCCCCCCCCTTAAATGATTTAGATGCACTATTGTAGAGTGGCTGTTCCACTGGATGTCAGAAGGTGAAATCACCAATTTGTAAGTCGCTCTGGATAAGAGCGTCTGCTAAATGACTTAAATGTAAAATGTAAATGTTATTTGCATTCCAATTCATATGACTACTTTTACGCATCACTAGAACAAGATAGTTAAGGAAGTGCATGGATGAACTTAAAGCTATGTAATTGGAATTAAATCACTGCAGTAGTCATGATAAGAACATTTTACTAACAATACATAGTTACAGGGTTGTAAATAGCTTGTAGCTTGTGTAGAATTTGGTAAACTGGTGCAGGCTATAGATTTGTACATAATTCTACTTAACTACTTAATTAAAATAAACATAAGTTGAAGGTTTCTGCCCCATATACAGTGAGGGAAAAAAGTATTTGATCCCCTGCTGATTTTGTACGTTTGCCCACTGACAAAGAAATGATCAGTCTACAATTTTAATGGTAGGTTTATTTGAACAGTGAGAGACAGAATAACAACAAACAAATCCTGAAAAACACATGTCAAAAATGTTATAAATTGATTTGCATTTTAATGAGGGAAATAAGTATTTGACCCCTCTGCAAAGCATGACTTAGTACTTGGTGGCAAAACCCTTGTGTCACGCCCTGACCTGAGTATTCTTTGTTTTCTTTATATATTTTGGTTAGGTCAGGGTGTGACATGTATGTGGGTGATGTATGTGCTAGAGTGGGCATTGAGCCAGGTGCCATGAAGCCGGCTCTATGCATCTGGTCTCCAGTGCGTCTCCTCGGGCCGGCATACATGGCACCAGCCTTACACATGGTGTCCCCAGTTTGCCAGCACAGCCCAGTGCGGGCTATTCCACCTCGCTTCACTGGTCTGGCTACGGGAAGCATTCAACCAGGTAAGGTTGGGCAGGCTCGGTGCTCAAGATCTCCAGTGCGCCTTCACGGTCCGGTCTATCCGGTGCCACCTCCACGCGCCAGCCCTCCGGTGGCAGCCCCCCGCACCAGTCTGAGCCGCCAGAGTCCCCCGTCTGTCCTGAGCCACCAGAGCCACCAGTCTGTCCTGAGCCGCCAGAGTCTCCCGTCTGTCCTGAGCCACCAGAGCAACCAGTCTGTCCTGAGCCGCCAGAGTCTCCCGTCTGTCCTGAGTTGCCAGAGCCACCAGTCTGTCCTGAGCCGTCAGTCCACCAGGAGCTGCCAGAGCTGTCAGCCAGCCAGAAACTGCCAGAGCCGTCAGCCAGCCGGGAGCGGCCAGAGCCGTCAGCCAGCCAGGAGCGGCCAGAGCTGTCAGCCAGCCAGGAGCGGCCAGAGTCGCCAGGCAGCCAGCCAGCCAGGAGCCGCCAGAGCTGCCAGTCGGCAAGGAGCGGCCAGAGCCATCAGCCAGTCAGGAGCCGCCAGAACCGTCAGCCAGCCAGGAGCCGCCAGAACCTTCAGCCAGCCAGGAGCGGCCAGAGCCGTCAGCCAGCCAGGAGCGGCCAGAGCCGTCAGCCAGCCAGGAGCGGCCAGAGTCGCCAGCCAGCCAGCCAGCCAGGAGCCGCCAGAGCTGCCAGTCAGCAAGGAGCGGCCAGAGACATCAGCCAGCCAGGAGCCGCCAGAACCGTCAGCCAGCCAGCCAGGAGCCGCCAGAGCCGCCAGTCAGCCAGGAGAGGCCAGAGCTGTCAGCCAGCCAGGAGCGGCCAGAGCCGCCAGCCAGCCAGCCAGGAGCCGCCAGAGCCGCCAGTCAGCCAAGAGTTGCCAGTCAGCCAGGAGCCGCCAGAGCCGCCAGTAAGCAAGGAGCGGCCAGAGCCGTCAGCCAGCCAGGAGCAGCCAGAACCGTCAGCCAGCCAGGAGCTGCCAGAGCCACCTGTCACGTCGGCGATGCTGGAATCTCCCTCCTGTCCGGAGCAGCCAGAGCCGCTCCTCAGTCGAGAGGCGCCTTTCTGTCCAGTGGCGCTTTCTACGATGTTCTTCAGTCCGGGGCCCGCTGCAAGGGTCCCCGCTCCACAGGCACCACCGAAGTGGGCCAAGACTGAGGTAGAGCGGGGTCCACGTCCCGCACCCGAGCCGCCGCCTTGAAAAAGGCCCACCCGGACCCTCCCCTTTTGATTAGGTTGTTGCGGCCGGAGTCCGCACCTTTGTGGGGGGGTACTGTCACGCCCTGACCTGAGTATTCTTTATATATTTTGGTTAGGTCAGGGTGTGACATGGGTTATGTATGTGTTTTTGTACTGTCTAGGGTTTTTTGTAGGTTTATGGGGTTGTTTACCATCTAGGTGTTTATGTATGTCTATGGTTGTCTCGATTGGTTCTCAATTAGAGGCAGCTGTTTATCGTTGTCTCTGATTGGGAACCATATTTAGGCACCCATCCTCTTTGGGTATTGCGTGGGTTATTGTCTGTGTGATGTTGCATGTTAGCACTCAGTTTTGATAGCGGTCACGTTCGTCTTGTTATTTTGTTTGTTTGGTTAGTGTACTTCGTGTTTTTTCGTCTTTCATTAAAAGATGTACTCACATCAAGCTACGCTTTGGTCTCCTCAATACGACGATCGTGACACCTTGTTGGCAATCACTGAGGTCAGACGTTTCTTGTCGTTGGCCACCAGGTTTGCACACATCTCAGGAGGGATTTTGTCCCACACTTTGCAGATCTTCTCCAAGTCATTAAGGTTTCGAGGCTGACGTTTGGCAACTCGAACCTTCTGCTCCCTCCACAGATTTCCTCCGGAATTAAGGTCTGGAGTCTGGCGAAGCCACTCCAGGACCTTAATGTGCTTCTTCTTGAGCCACTCCTTTGTTGCCTTGGCCATGTGTTTTGGGTCATGCTGGAATACCCATCCACAACCCATTTTCAATGCCCTGGCTGAGGGAAGGAGGTTCTCACCCAAGATTTGACGGTACATGGCCCCGTCCATCGTTCCTTTGATGCGGTGAAGTTGTCCTGTTCCCTTAGCAGAAAATCACCCCCAAAGTGTAATGTTTCCACCTCCATGTTTGACGATGAAGATGGTGTTCTTGGGGTCATAGGCAGCATTCCTCCTCCTCCTCCAAACATGGCGAGTTGAGTTGATGCCAAAGAGCTCCATTTTGGTCTCATCTGACCACAATACTTTCACCCAGTTGTCCTCTGAATCATTCAGATGTTCATTGGCAAACTTCAGACGGGCATGTATATGTGCTTTCTTGAGCTGTGGGACCTTGTGGGCGCTGCAGGATTTCAGTCTTTCATGGCGTAGTGTGTTACCAATTGTTTTCTTGGTGACTATGGTCTCAGCTGCCTTGAGATCATTGACAAGATCTTCCCGTGTCGTTCTGGGATGATTCCTCACCGTTCTCATGATCATTGCAACTCCACGAGGTGAGATCTTGCGTGGAGCCCCAGGCCCGAGGGAGATTGACAGTTCTTTTTGTTTCTTCCATTTGCAAATAATCGCACCAACTGTTGTCACCTTCTCACCAAGCTGCTTGGCAATGGTCTTGTAGCCCATTCTAGCCTTGTGTAGGTCTACAATCTTGTCCCTGACATCCTTGGAGAGGTCTGGTCTTGGCCATGGTGGAGAGTTTGGAATCTGATTGATTGCTTCTGTGGACAGGTGTCTTTTATACAGGTAACAAGCTGAGATTAGGAGCACTCCCTTTAAGAGTGTGCTCCTAATCTCAGCTCGTTACCTGTATAATACATCTGGGAGCCAGAAATCTTTCTGATTGAGAGGGGGTCAAATATTTATTTCCCGCATACGATCATAGATGAATTTGACTACACATGTTTACAAACAATTACAATGGCAAAGTCACATTAATCACAAGAATGGCTTCAGATCAAAGTCTACGTTGAGAACGAAGGGCGCAAGGGTCTTTAAATTAAAGATCCAGGCAGCTTCTCGTTTTAACAATAAATTATCAAGGTCACCCCCTCGCCTAGGGAGGATGACATGTTCGATGCCAATGTAACGCAGAGACGAAATCGAGTGCCCTGCCTCCAAGAAGTGGGCCGCAACTAGATAAGTAAAGTTTTTACACCTAATGGTGCTAGACGCTCTGAGATACGTACCTTTAATTCGCGCTTTGTTTCACCTACATCATTTTTACCACAAGGACAAGTTATAAGATAAATAACTGCCTTAATGGAGCACGTAATAACACCTTTTATTGGGATCCATTTCCCTGTTTGTGGGTGTTTGAAGGATCTGCATTTATAAGTGCCATTGCATTGAGCACAGCCATTACATTTGTAATTTCCATCCAGTAGCGGCGCAAATAGATGTTGTTCAGGAATATCTTGGGGTGGTAAATCAGAGTTTACCAATTGGTCTCTGAGATGTCTGCCCCGCGAGAATACAACCAAGGGAAGGTCCAAAAACACATTACCGAGACTATCATCGGATTTTAGGATGTGCCAATGTTTGTGAACAATTCCCTTAATTTGTTCAGAGCACTTTGAATAGCGGGTAGTTAGAACGCAAGAATGAGTCGGCATAATGCCGAAAGAATGAGATGAAAGCGGGGTACCATTCAAAGTGCCTCAACACGGATTTTGAATCAGATTGACGTGGAAATAATCCAGTCAAGTCCGCATACCGATCACTTGAGTACATTGTTGGAATTGCTGTCAGCTAAGGAGGACAGCTTGTTTGAACTTGATCATGGAATTGAACAGTTAACGCCATTGGACGGATTGGAGGCGGAGTTTGCATGCATGGAGGATTACAAAGAGTGTGTTATCATGCTGAAGAGCCGTACACAATGGGTGGTCAAGAAAAAACAGGACCTCAATCCACTATCAGCATGGGTGATTGATGCTAACTCAAACAGATCACAGAGACAATCAGTAAGGCTACCAAAGTTGACTATTGAAAAATTCTAAGGAGTTTTGGAGCCAGTATGAGACTGCTATTCACAACAATGATTCAGTGTGTAATAAAGAGAAGGTTACCTATCTGAAAACGTATCTCACTGGACCAGCTGCTGAGGCAGTAGCAGGACTGATGTTAACAGACAGAAACTATGATGATGCAATCGCTCTGCTCAAGAGCAGATTTGAAAGGAAAGATCTTGTGATTAGTGCTCACATGGTAAAGCTGCGGAATCTTAATCCTGTGAAAAAATCCTCTGTTCTAAATGCATTGAGGCAGCTATATGATGAATGTGAAATTCAGATTAAGAGCTTGGAGTCACAGGGTGTAGTGTCAGAAACCTATGGAAGCCTACTATGCCCAATCTTACTGTTGATGATTCCAGAAGACATAGCTCTTGACTATAGTCATCATAGGGGAGTAGATGATGGATGGAATCATCAGTTTCCTACAGAAGGAGGTTCAGAGCAGGGGGAGAGCACTACAAATGACAAGATCATGCAACCAACAGAAAGAGAGCAAACCATGGAACAAGTCTTGCTCCTCCAATGAAATTAAAATAAAAAGACCCAAGGTGCCATCTGCTCTGGCACTGCACACAGCCAGCAAGAAGGAACAATCCGGTCTATTCTGTGATAGTGCAGACCACAAACTGCCCTGACCACAATATTGCTACACGCAAAGAGAAACTAAAGAATGGGAAGATGCTTTGTATGTTTAGGACATAAACACATAGCAAAATTATTTAAATTCAAAGATGTGTCATGTGAAACAAGTGGAAGCATTGCTGTGTGTACTGGTAAGAGGAGTGAGGTGCAACCCCCTACTGTTTCTGCAGATGCTGTTGTTTCCTCAGTTATTCCCCAATCAGTGAAGATGAAACTAGATGGACAGAACACTGTGTTGCTACAAACGACAAAGGTATGGGTAGAAGGCTCATAGGGTAGGAAGATAGCTCATTGCTTACTAGATGGAGGCAATCAGAGAAGCTTTGTACATGAAAACCTTGAGAAGGGCTTGATGATACCAGTAACCAGAAAAGAGGCACTCACTCTTCACACGTTTGGCTCCTCTGCTTCAGCAACGTCCCAACGCAACACAGTGAAAGTCGTCTTGGAGAATGTCTGGGACACACAGCAGAGAATAGTAATAGAGGAATTTGAAACCACACAAGTGTGCACAGCTGTGATGAAGGTTCCCGGTGAACAGGTTAAACATGAGCTCAATAGAAAGGGACTGCAGCTCGCAGACTTTCCAGGAGATGACAATGATCCTGAACTCTGTCCTGATAGGAGCAGACTACTTCTGGCAGATGGTATCAGGCAGAGTGGAGCGACGGACAGAGACACTGGTTGCTTTAGAGATCACCTTTGGATGGTCGGTGCAGGGACCACTGTCCATGTCAAGTGATGCCGAGGCAACATGCATGTTCATCCCACTTGATGAAGACACACTAGTCTCCAAACAACTGCATGCATTCCGGGAGCTCGAGTCTCTGGGTATTATAAGCGAGAAAACACAGAACCCAGAAGAAAACAAGGCTCTACAGAGGTTTGAGAAAACAACCACCTTCAAAGATGGACGATACCACATGGTTGCCATGGAAACGAGACAACGATAGAATCGCCAAGAAACGGTTGAAGGACTGAATAAGAGACTGAAGAAGGATGTGATGCTGTACAGCAGATACAATGAAGTAGTAGAGGACTACTTACAACAGGCAGAGGATGTGCACAAGGACAATGCATCAAGCACAGACAACGTAAAATACTACGTACCTCACCTCACCATCTGAGATGACAAAACTGAGAGTGGTGTTTGATGCCTCGTCCCATGAAGATGGCTGTCCATCCCTCAATGACTGTCTACTCACAGGAACGAACCTGAATCTTGATCTGCTCAGCGTTCTGATAAGGTTCATACTACATGAGATCGCATTCATGGCAGACATCAAGAAGGCTTTCCTGCAGATATCCCTAGCAGAGAGGGACAGAGACGCCATGAAATTCCAATGGCTCACAGGCCCACCAAGGGGAGAAAATGAAGAGGAGCTGCGTGTGCGTAGGATAAACAGAGTGGTATATGGAGCTTCCACAAGTCCATTCTTGCTGGCAGCTACAATCAGGAAGCACCTGAAACAATATGAAACAAAGTAACCAGAAGTTGTTGACATATTATGAGAGTCACTCTATGTACATGACTTCATTGCAAGTTCACGAGATGTTGAAGAGGCTTACCTTGTGACAACAACTGCAAAGCGAATGCTGTCGATTGCAAGTATGGACCTCTGCAAGTGGATGACCAACTCACCTGAACTGAAAACAAAATGGGAGAGTACGACAACTGACCACCCGTTGGCGCTAGAAACACATGGAGTAGTGCTGAAGGTTTTATGTTTAGTATGGAGACCGGGAACAGATTACTTTGTGTTTGAACCTTAGGCCGTTACTGAGCATTCTAAAGCAAAAGGAAAACACAAAGAGAAGTGTTCTGCAGTCGTCTGCACGTATCTTCAACCCTCTTGGTTTCCTGACCCCCTTCACCATCAGGATCAAGTGCATGTTCCAGGAAATGTGGGAGAGGGGACTCAGCTGGGTTGAAGAATTACCACCTGATCTAACACGAGAATGGCAACAGTGGTGTTCAGAACTAACCCAGTTACACCAGCTCGCCATACCAAGGAGGTAGAGAACAGTCATGCGGCCACAGAACAGCCACACACTGAAACTACACGTGTTCTGTGGCGCAAGTGAATGGGCTTACGGTGCAGTAGCTTACTTGCAAGGTGAATCACAAGAAACGGAAACAACGACAAGTCTAGTCGCATCCAAGTCCATTCAAGAAAATGACTCCGCCACGCCTGGAGCTCATGGGAGCTGTGATTGGAGTGAGACTAGCAAACAACCGGATGATCACACTGCAAATGGAACAAAAACAGATCTCTCTGCTTGGGATATCTACATTCTCTCTGCTAGGGATATCTACATCCTCTCTGCTAGGGATATCTACATCCTCTCTGCTAGCGATATCTACATCCTCTCTGCTAGACACTCAGCATCCAATGCTAAACAAGGAGAAAATTACACGCAGATGGAATACAGGCAGAGATTTGTGACCAGTTTCTGGAACAGCTGGCGAAGAGGCTACTTGCTGGATCTAAAGTCAGCACACCGCTGTGACACACCACAGCCCACCCCACTGAAAGTGGGTGACGTGGTACTCATCGGAGAAGATAACACACCCAGATAAACCTGGAAACTAGGAAATATTGAGGAACTGTTTCCAGGCCCAGATGGCCTAGTTAGGTCATATTCAGTTCGTACTGCTTCAGGTACTTTGTTGAGAAGACCTATTCAGTTGATATACTGCTTAAAGATTTAGATGAAGACAGTTTTTCATCATTGTAACTTTTAATGGGTTACAGTGTTAATGTTTACAGTTAATTCATTGCGCTGTATCTAAAGATATTTTCTTTACAGTTATTTACATATGCAATTGTATTAGAATTTGTGTGATGGAGATTGAGAGAACTACATACATATTTATGCTGTATTGGTTAGTACTGGATTAGGCTATTTACTGCAAGTACCAGAATGCCTTGCAACAGGTAGTAGAAAAACGAAGAACACGCCAGTTATGTACAAGTGATTATCCGGACTTTCACTAGCAACTTTCTTTTATTGTTTGTAGAATCTAAAGTTGTTAAATGTAACATGAACAAGTAGTATTACTAAAAGAAGCTTTCACTTCACAACCCGGCGTCCAGAGTTAATACTTTGAAGATAGTTATTCTCATCACTGGTACAAAGGAAAACTAATACCCTCACTAACTTGCTTTCCAAACAAGATGCATTCACAAATGAGCTATGTACATGTGAAACATATTCAGCAAAGAGGACAGTGGAAGTTGACTTTCAATAGAATAGAATAAAACTTTATTGTCCATCTAGGATGGACATTTTTCTTTGGCATCACCTTCATTAAAATAATCACATACATACACATTCTCACATAATACACATTTAAATATACATATTCATTATCAGACGCATGTTCATTATCAAAACTAAAATGTATATGCTTCAGCTGTATATTTTCACATTTATTCAACCACCAGTGCATATATTTCTAATGGAAAACAATTGAATTGCTTCCAGGGGTAACATGCAGTCTGGCCATTGACTGTTTGCTAAAATGCGTGCTCTAATGCCAAAGTGTTAAATCGGAAGGACATTTTGTGATTATACAAACTAGCTAATTGTGAAAATGTCACTTAGAGAATAGAAATGTCACCCATTAGGCCTATGAATAGTCTTGAATTTGTATTTTAGAAACATATTAAACAGTGTGGCCCCATGAGTGAGCGAACTGTGACCTCTGCCAAGGTACTGGAAAATCTCCCCATTGAGTAGACTATAACGTTGTAACAGGTGCACCACGATTCAATTAGCAAAGCCAGTGAGGTCATGTGTGGTGGTTAGTTTCTTTATTATCAAATGAGAGACTTATCACGCAAGTCAGAGTTATACTTAAACTAAATCTTGAATCACTTATTAATAAAGTGAATCGATTGAGTGCTCTACGGTAATGATGGCTGGTCATGGTTGGTCGACGATTCACACTCAGATGATTCGTTGAGAGCCCCAAGACAAAAGTACAAAGGTCTTTTATAGCCAAGATACACCCCTTTCAACCTACATGACAAACAGATATATAGAATGGGTCACAAGGTTAAGATTGGTATGAAAGATACCTATAATACATAGCAGACAGTATCTGCTGTGTCAACAGTTTTCATTGTGTAGAGACCAGTGTCCTCTGACTCCAAACTGGAACCATCTCTCCCTCGTACGGTATAGAACAGAAACATTAACTCATGCTCTGGAAGGCTCTTTAGGTTTTATCACCCAAAATACATTGTAAATCTCTCCTGTCCTCCCAGAGGCCAATAGAACACACTCACAATAGTTAAGAATACTCTATTCTGTTGCATAAAACAACCATTTGATGCAATAAAATTATTATAACATAGTCTTGCAATTTTCCACCATACGTGCCAGCTGTCAATACAGGGAACTGGACAAGATGTTTCCAACTAGTGACTGAGTGAACAATATCACACATGCATTACACTCACCCTGCATTCAAGACTTGAGACAGGACACCTTTATAAAACACCTTCTCAGCTAGAGAGGAAGCCTCTCTGCTAGAAAAGAAGAAACAGTATGTGTCACATTGCCAGAAGAGGGAGAGGAGGAGGAAGCATATTTTTTATTCTCTAGGAGCACGTTGGTGGAGAGGAGTGAACAGCAGGAAGGACAGGAGCGACAGTGCATTTGGAGGGATGAAGAGGAGAGGACCTGTTGTTTTCTTACAATAGCCTACGGAAAGTCATTGCCTGGGGACGTGGGCTAGACTACATGTTAAATACATGAACTGCTCAAGATGAGAATGATAATGCGAAAAGACGACACTTCCTGGGATCTTCTGAAAGCAAGTCAGTATCCTGGATATATTTTCAGTTTCTTATGTATCAAATTGGTGATCTTTTTGAGAGACGAGTTTAAATGTTACTTTCCACAACGGTAAATCTTTGCAAAATGTAATTTACACTGCCTTGTTGAATAATGTACCCACAGTGACGGATTTCTTTGGTTTTCTCTAGCCCACATCCACTTGCTTATTTCATTCAAAGAGGTTTAATGGAATGGAATCCATTTCACATGTTGAAAACGCATGTAGGAAAATACCTTGTGCGTGCATAGTCGGGTGTTTGTAGCCTATCAGTCGGGATTACTCTTCACAACACAGTGGTGCAGCTTCAGCTCATTAAATATTATATAGGCCAATAACATTTTTAAAGTTAAAGCTTTAATCTTAAATGTCTGTGTGATGCTTAATTGGACAGTGCATAAGTCCTAATTCATATTGTTTTCCATTGGTGTGAGAGAACGATCGGATGTTTTCTGCACTTGATAATTCGACATCGCCTAACAGTCTAATCATGGAAGAGCACAGATGTAAATTAAGTCAGCTGGAACTCCAAAGGTGACAGGTATGCCATGGTTCATTGTAAAGTAGGGCTAAATGATCTAGTCCCAGTGGTTTGGTTAAATAGAGACGAGCCTGTTTGTATAAGAAACCATTTAATGCAATATACCACCTCCTCACTTTTTCAAGGTGCAATTAGCGAACTCAGTTTGCATTTAATTGCAACAAGTGATTATTTAATTTGTTGATTTGCATATGTGTGCATGATTGTTGCTTTATTTTCCCAACAGCTTTAAATTGTATTATTTGCGTGATTGTACTCTCTCTCTCTTCCTCTTTCTCTCTCTCTCTCTCTCTCTCTCTCTCTCTCTCTCTCTCTCTCTCTATCTATCTATCTATCTATCTATCTATCTATCTATCTATCTATCTATCTATCTATCTATCTATCTATCTATCTCATACAAGTGATATTTCTTCCCCCAACCACTCCGTCACTTGCTTCCTGTCCTCTGCCCTCCACACACACTCTCTCTCCCTTGCCAAGAGTGTTGATGTTGTTTGTGGAGGGCTTGTCTATTGAGTCAGTGTTAAGCTTTTTTTCTGAGTGTTTCATAACACTCTATTGTGTGTCGGATGGTGTCCAGGTTATTACAGCTGGCTCTTATTCCACATTATTATTCTAACAATGAGAGTAAATTGGCTAATTCTCTTTCAGCTTTGTCATGGCTATTCTATCTCCTGACCACAAATCACTCTGACGCAATGTCCATTCATGTGGATTGAAGTGAATAATTTTACAACATACTTGCTAGGTACATAACCCAGGGTTGCTCTTCAATAGAGAGCAGACTGGGGGCAAGAATCTGTGTCATTGACCAATAATAAAACTGTTGAACAGAAAATAAATTGTCATAGCGGTTTTCATGATTATTTTACCAGCTCTGCAATGTCAACAGCAGCACCCACAAGATGCTACATTTATTCATGCTTATTTGATCCGGGGAGCATGTTTGAATCTGAAATCAATGTTTAATGAATTTTCACATATTCTCTGGTCTCTCTGTGAGTCTAAGTTGAGAACAACTGTGTTGCAGGTCAGTCGAAGATGTTCTCTTGGCTGTCTGAGTGACAAGTGGGATCTTCTCTACACTCAAAAAGACCCTCCCTCATCCACCTCCATAGTTCCTGCAAGACACTGACACCATGACCCAAACACCTTCTGAAATGGTTCCTGGAAGACGCTGAAATAATTTAGAAAGAAAACACAAATTAAAACAAGAAACCTAAAACTTATTGGGAATTCACCATGGGAGATCCCAACATCAGCCAGCTGGCTGCAGTGTACGCTGAGACCCCTGGCCATGTGCTGGGAGGAAGCGAGCTGGACCCGTTTACGGATAACTACGACACAGACTATGGTATTCCCGACAACGAGATTCCCGACACTACGCAGGGCACAGCCTTCTTCGTTGCCACCATCGTCATCGCCATGGTGCTCATCTGCATTATGCTCGTCTGCGGTGTTGGCAACTTCCTGTTTATCGCTACTTTGGCCCGGTACAAGAAGCTACGTAACCTCACTAACCTGCTCATAGCTAATCTGGCTATATCAGACTTCATAGTGTCAGTGGTGTGCTGTCCGTTCCTGGTGGATTACTATGTGGTGAAGCAGTTGTCCTGGGACTATGGCCTGGTGCTGTGTGCCTCTGTCAACTACATCAGGACTGTGTCTCTCTACGTGTCCACTAACGCACTGCTGGCTATCGCTGCAGACAGGTGGGTCAGTGCCTTAGCCCCTTTTATTAGTATCTTTCAATGACAGGTGTGTGTGTGCGTGTGTCCACTAATTGCCTTGCACTTGTCAGGAGTTTTATCTTGTTGAAGGCACCTTGCCCCTTGTTTCAGCCTTGTAGCAATCAATAAGTGACTTAGCTAGCATAGTCTGCCATCAAAGTCAGTGTCAGTGTCTCTAAATTTTCCCCTGTAAGTGTCTTCCTTCCTTTTTTGCAGCTTCATTAAATAGTACCCGCAAAACACCAGTCTCAACGTCAACAGTGAAGAGGCGACTCCGGGATGCTGGCCTTCTAGGCAGAGTTCCTCTGTCCAGTGTATGTGTTCTTTTGCCCATCTTAATATTTTGTTTTTATTGGCCAGTCTGTTGACGTTGAGACTGGTGTTTTGCAGGTACTATTTAATAAAGCTGACAGTTGAGGACTTGTGAGGCGTCTGTTTCTCAAACTAGACTCTCTAACGTTCTTGTCCTCATGCTCAGTTGTGCACCGGGGCCTCCCACTCCCCTTTCTATTTTGGTTAGGGACAGTTTGCTCTGTTCTGAGAAAGGAGTAGTACACAGTGTTGTACGAGATCTTCAGTTTCTTGGCAATTTCTGCAATGGAATAGCCTTCATTTCTCAGAACAAGAATAGACTGACGAGTTTCAGAATAAAGATATTTGTTTCTGGCCATTTTGAGCCTGTAATCGGACCTACAAATGCTGATGCACCAGATACTCAATTAGTGTAAAGAAGTCCAGTTTTATTGCTTTTTTAAAAATCCGAACAACTGTCGCGAATACTCCCACTCCGGCCTCTAGTTCATCAGGCTGCTGATTATCCCGCACACCTGTCAACATCGTCAAGCGTAGCAGCACCTCATGACACTCACCTGGACTCCATTACCTCCTTGATTTTCTTCCCTATATATGTTACTCCCCTTGGTTCTTTCTTCAGGTGTTATTGACTCTGTTTCATGTCAGTGCATTGTTTGTGTTTCGTGTTTATTGTTTTCTTTACTTATTAAAAAACACTCACTCCCCATACTTGCTTCCCGAGACTCAGCGCACTCATTACAGAATAACACCTCACCTAAGAGAAGCATCAGGGAGTGTTTTTTTCTGACAGTGTAAATTACTTTGGGTCTGGGAGCCGTTACAGGCTCTCATGCCTCAGCCAGATTGCCAGACTCCCCTGTCTCCACCGGCTTGTCAGGCTCTCATGCCTCAGCCGGATCGCCAGGCTCCCCTGCCTCAGCCGGCTCATCGGGCTTTCATGGCTCCGCCAGATCTCCAGGATCCCCTGCTTCCACCGGCTCGTCAGGCTCTCATGCCTCAGCCAAATCGCCAGGCTCCCCTGCCTCAGCTGGTCTGGCAGGTTACTGCGCCCCAGCCGGCTCGACAGGTTCCCGTGACAGGGTCCCGCGCTTCAGCAGGGGTGACCGGTCCGCTCCTGATCCCTGGTTTCGTCCCCTTTGTCAGCATCCTGCGGCATGAGCTGCGTGTCTGGCAGGGGGTACTGTCACCTATACACTCTCTGGCCTCATGGTAATCAGGCTACTGATTACCCCGCACACCTGTCACCATCGTCAAGCACACCAGCGCCTCATGACACTCACCTGGACTCCATCACCTCCTTGATTATCTTCCCTATATCTGTCCCTCCTCTTGGTTCTTTCTTCAGGTGTTATTGACTCTGTTTCATGTTGGTGCGTTTGTGTTTCGTGTTTATTTATTAAAACACTCACTCCCTGTACTTGCTTCCCGACTCTCAGGGCACTAAACAGTTTCCAGCTGTGCTAACATAATTGCAAAAGGGTTTGCTAATGATCATTTAACCTTTTCAAATGATAAACTTGGATTAGCTAACACAACATGCCATTGGAACACAGGAGTGATGGTTGCTGAAAATGGGCTTCTGTACACCTATGTAGATATTCCATTAAAAATCATCCGTTTCCAGCTTCAATAGTCATTTACAACATTTAACAATGTCTACACTGTATTTCTGATCAATTTGATGTTATTGTAATGGACAAACAATGTGCCTTTCTTTAAAAAAATACAACATTTCTAAGAGACCCCAAACTTTTGAACGGTAGTGTACAAACTTTCCACAAACCCACAGGTTGGTTTGATGGAGTTTCTTACATACAGTTTCCACCTTTCAAATATTTTCTAAACAAACTAAAAGACAGAGGAGGAAGGTAAGCTATTGGGGCACATCTTTAATAAAAGATCAGCCTGCTGTACAGGATATAATCGACTACCCTCAAGCGGCATTTACCTGCTTTATTTGTTCCTCATCAAAAAGACCAGTCTCATGTTCTTTGCTTGAACACCATACTTTAAATCCCAAATTGTATCAAAACGCAATGATGAAAGAAGAATGTTCTATAAAATGTTATTAATGTCAATGGCTTGTGTCTATATTAGCCACAGAATTAGCCACAGCAGCAACCATTGCAAATTCAATTTTAGCCATTTTTTTTACCCCCCTCAATGTACTTTGAACATTTCATGACTCTAGGACCAAATGTCTTAAAAGAAAGCTTCTGAAGTTTCATAATTGGCCCTGCAAAGAAGGGCATATATAGGTAGATGGGAAAAACAAAGCAGACATTTTGATCATGGTGAAGTTATGAACTACACTTTGGATGATGTATCAATATACCCAGTCACTACAAAGATACAGGCATCCTTCCTAACTCAGTTGCTGGAGAGGAAGGAAACCACTAAGCGAATTCACCATGAGGCCAATGGTGACTTTAAAACAGTTACAGAGTTTAATTGTAGTTACTCCACAATACTAACCTAATTGAAATAGTGACACAATTAAGCCTGTACAGAGTACAAATATTCCAAAACATGCATCCTGTTTGCAACAAGGCACTAAAGTAATACTGCAAAAAAGATGACAAAGCAATTGTCTTTTTTGTCCTGAATACAAAGTGTTATGTTTGGGGCAAGTCCAATGTAACACATTACTGAGTACGACACTCCATATTTTCAAGCATGGTGGTGGCTGCATCAGTTAGGTTATGCTTGTAATCAATCGTTAACGGCTGGGGAGTTTTTCAGGATAAAAAATACAAGGAATGGAACTAAGCACAGGTAAAATCGTAAAGGAAAACCTGGTTCAGTCTGCTTTCCACCAGACACTGGGAGATTAAGGAAAAGTATATCTTTAATTTCATGTATAACACTTGTATTTTCATCCACATTTATGATGAGTATTTCTGTAAACTGATGTGGCTCTCTGCAAAATCACTGGATGTTTTGGAAGCAAAACATTACTGAACATAACGCGTCAATGTAAACTGAGATTTTTGGATATAAATATGAACTTTATCGAACGAAACATAAATGTATTGAGTAACATGAAGTCCTATGAGTGTCATCTGATGAAGATCATCAAAAGTTAGTGATTCATTTTCTCTATTTCTGCTTTTTGTGACTCCTCTCTTCGGCTGGAAAAATGGCTGTGTTTTTCTGTGACTAGGTGCTGACCTAACATAATCACATGGTATGCTTTCGTCGTAAAGCCTTTGTTAAATCGGACACTGTGGTGAGATTAACAACAAGTTATCTTTAAAAAGGTGTATAATAATTGTGCGTTTGAGGAATTTTGATTATGAGATTTCTGTTGTTTGAATTTGGCGCCCTGCACTTTCACTGGCTGTTGTCAAATCAATCCCGAACCTCTTGATACTCCCCATCTCGGATCCGGGATCGTGAATAAAGCCTCAGGCTCATTAGCATAACGCAACGTTAACGATTTCTGAAAATCGCAAATAAAATGAAAATAATGCGCCTGCTCTCAAGCTTAGCCTTTTCTTAACAACACTGTCATCTCAGATTTTCAAAATATGCTTTTGAACCATAGCAATTCACTAATTTGTGTAAGAGTATGCTAAGCTAGCTTAGCATTTTGAGTAGCATTTAGCACGCAACATTTACACGAAAACCAGATAACCAAATAAATAAAATCATTTACCTTTGAAGAGCTTCGGATGTTTTCAATGAGGAGACTCTCAGTTACATAGCAAATGTTCAGTTTTTCCTGAAAGAATCTTTGTGTAGGAGAAATCGCTCCGTTTTGTACATCACATTTGGCTACCGAAACGAACCGAAAATTCAGTCACCAACAACATCAAACTTTTTCCGAATTAACTCCATAATGTCGACCGAAACATGGCAAACGTTGTTTGGAATCAATCCTCAAGGTGTTTTTTCACATATCTCTTCATTGATATGCAGTTCGTGGAAGCCTGCTTCCCCCTCAGAATCGCATGGAAAAATACCAGCAGCTGAAAAAGACGCACCAATTTCGACGGAGGACACCGGGCGGACACCTGGAAAATGTAGTCTCTTATGGTCAATCTTCCAATGATATGCCTACAAATACATCACAATGCTGCAGACACCATGGGGAAACGACAGAAAGGGCAGGCTCATTCCTCTCGCATTCACAGCCATATAAGGAGACAATGGAAAACGGAGCCTCAAAAATCCTGCTGGTTTCCTGGATGCCGTTTCATCTTGGTTTTGCCTGTAGCTCCCGTTCTAGGGCACGCACAGATAATATCTTTGCAGTTCTGGACACGTCAGAGTGTTTTCTTTCCAAAGCTATCAATTATATGCATAGTCGAGCATCTTTTTGTGACAAAATATCTTGTTTAAAACGGGAACGTTTTTCATCCAAAAATGAAATAGCGCCCCCAGAGTTTCAAGAGGTTAACGGGATTTCAGTCGTAAGAAGTTAACAGCACGATTGGTCAAGGCAGGATACTCTGAGCACAGCCCAAAGCAGAAATCTGGCAGCCGCTTCTGATTAAATTATATTTTCACAGAACCGTTTGCTGAAATTTTGTTGCAAGTGAAAATTATGGTCATTAAAGAAAACCTTTTGCACATTTCTCACTTGTCAATACTTTGCCCCCCAGCGCACTTCTGTATGTTGTAAAAGTGTTGCATGGTCGCTGCCCATATTATTGCATTCAGCAGAAAATAAACTAGAGTTCAGGGGCCTTCACTGTAGTGTCCAAAATGTATTTCAAGCTGTCAGACATTCCTTTGGCAGTAAGAGCCTCTCGGTAGATGCTGCAGTGTACCCAAGCGGCGTCAGGAGCAACTTCTTTAACACTCGTTTCCACTCCACTATGACTCCTTGTCATGGCTTTTGCGCCATTCAGTACAGATACCAACACATCTTGACCACCAAAGTCCATTTGATGTCACAAAGTTGTCCAGTACTTTATTAAAAATATAATCTCCTGTTGTCCTGGTTCCCAGTGGTTTGCAGAAGAGGATGTCTTCCTTAATCGATCCCCCATAAACGTAACGGACATATAACAACAGCTGTGCCAGGCCCGCCACGTCTGTTGACTCACTCAGCTGTAACGCATATAATTCACTGGCTTGTATGCGAAGCAGTAATTGTTTCAAAACATCTCCTGCCGTGTCACTGATGTGTCATGAAACAGTGTTGTTTGATGAAGGCATTGTCTGTATAGTTTTTTGGGCCTTTTCCCCCGGCATTGTCCCAGCCATATCGCGGCAGCAGGAAGAATTAAGTCCTCCACAATAGTATGGGGGTTCCCTGTCCTAGCCACTCGGTAGCTCAACATATAAGACCCTTCAAGTCCCTTCTTATTAATGGTATCTGTTTCTTTTATACATGTCTTACTACTCGAAAGTATACTTAATTCTTGCTCTAAAACTCCTGTGGCTTATTTTTCAAATTGGCATGTTTTGTTTCTTAATGTCTGATCAAGAGTGAAGATTTCATAGAGTTGTGAGATAGTACTTGTGCACATATAACACACTGTGGCTGAGGAAAGGCACTTATCTCAATATAAGTGAACCCCAAAACAATGTAGTTCTCATCATATTTGCATCTTTTCAATGGTCCATGTCCATGTCTGTTGCTCGGTGCTTTCCAGGGTAAGGGGGCAGTAACTCTTCGGCTGCATCAGATTCACAACTGTCAGTGTCCATGCTAGCTGGGCTAACAACAAATGTACAATTACTGATGCTAGCATTGGATGTGTTCGTGGAAGCAGAACAACTTGTGTCGTCGACAGGTGCAGGTGTACTACTGCTGGTAGTAAGAGTACTTCCAGTAGAGCTGGCATGTGTCTCTATGGACGCGGGTCTTACTTTAACCATTTATCAATTTTCGCGCAAACGGAATGAGCAGCAGCTACGTTTGGCTACATACAGACCGCTATTGGACTTCCCGCTAGAGAGTAATGGTTAATGTGAGTGGATGTTAATTAATTAACTAGGCTACCTGTATTTGACATTGTGTTGTTGTTTTGCTGAACACTAGATGGTTTCATTTTATTTTTCACAGTAAAATTAGGCTACTCAGGCGAGAGAAATAACCTCACTCAAATGTATAGCCCCGTTGGAAAATATAAATGCACTGTTTGAAAATGTGAGAAAAAAAAGAAAGAAAAAAAAACATAATATAAAATATATATATTGTGAGTCACATTTTTATTTGGCGTACCTCCTACAGCTACTGCCCCATTACGCGTACCCCAGTTTGGGAATACCTGGTCTACTGGTATCATTCTTAAAATGAGAACATGAAGCTCAACAAAATGTAAAAAATGTTAAGCTATTCTCTGCTTCAGATGCACAATGTCAAGGGGTGTATTGCAAATGCCCATAAGGCTAATCTCACGGTTTCCTAAACTCAGTCCTCGAAGGGGTGCACATTTTGGATTTTGCCTTAGCACTACAAAGCTGAGCTGATTCAAATAATCAACTAATCATAAATCAATCAAATGTATTTATAAAGCCCTTTTTACAATGGCATATGTCACAAACTTCTGTACAGAAACCCAGCCTAAAACCCCAACCAGCAAGCAATGCAGATGTAGAAGCAGGCTAGGAAAAATTACCTAGAAAGGCAGGAACCTAGGAAGAAACCTAGACAGGAACCAGGCTCTGGGGAGTGGCCAGTCCTCTTCTGGCTGTGCCAGGTGGAGATTATAAGAGTACATGGTAATTGTTCTTCAAGATGTGCAAACGTTCATAGATAAATAGCAGGATCAAATAATAATCAGTGGTTATAGAGGGTTATAGAGGGTGCAACAGGTCAGTACTCAGGAGTAAATGTCAGTTGGCTTTTTATAGCCGAGCATTCAGAGGTCGAGACAGCAGGTGCGTTGGAGAGAGATCAAGCTTGGATCATTTGAATCAGCTGGGTAGTGTTAGTGCAAAACGAAAACATGCACCCTTTGGGGTCCCGAGGACAGAGTTTGGGAAACTCTGCGCTAATGCCATCATACTGTAGGGCCAGTGGTCCGGTCCTCAAGTACCCCCAACAGTACACAGTTTATTGTTTTCCCAGACAAGCATACCTGATTCAACTTGTTAACTAATCATCAGACTCTCAATGAGTTGAATCAGGCATGTTTGTCTGGGACTGCAACAAAAATGTGCTGTTGAGGTACTAAAGGACTGGAGAACCACTGCTGTAGGCTTATGGCTGTATTGGCATTGCACGCCATTATCAGCTGCAAAATGGGTTCACATGGCTGATATACTGAAAAAAAGAGTGGTAATCAAACAACACTATTAGGAGAGTTTACAACTATACAAAAAGTTAGTTAATGTTAATTTGAGAATACAACACAGACATTAGTGGCAGATTCCCTTACCCCCTTACCCGTTTTCTGCAGAATTGTGAGCTGTGATGAATCTACATTGACGCTGTTCACCTTGAATAATAGTTTTAAGTTAACATTGGTCTTCAAACATGGCGCCTGGTACGGTTTCTAGGTGATTTGTGACGCAACTACAAGCCCTCTATTATTTTCACGTCTATCTTCTTCTTCAACCAGGTTAACAGCAGTTGGCATCAAATAAATGTTTCATTACCGCCACCTACTAGACTGGAGTACAACTCCTTTATACTTTGCTTATTTTTTTTTTAAAGCAGATCAACAAAATCAACAAATACCCTACTGTCTATCCCTACTATTTAACCCTATTATCTAACCCTACTGTCTAACCCTACTATCTAACCCTACACTAAAAACCCACCACACCTTACTCCACTATTTAAATCTACCTAGTCCTACCTCAGGTCAACAGCCTGAATGGACGGGACACCACCACTCAAAACACTCTGTAACTCTTCTGACATCACATCTCGTACACCCAAATCCCTCTCTGCAGCTACCACCACTACTTCAAATTTCTGCGATTTATATTCCATCCCTGCAGTACAGTTGATAAGCATAGCTATAATCTCTAAAAATCCGATTTTACTGAAGCATATATGACTTGCATATATCCCTCTGTACTGGTACAGATCTACTACTCACACCACCCCTCTCATGATCCCTCCCCCTTGATCCTTCTTCCTCTACTTTCCTCACTGCCTCAGCATACGAGAACTTCTGCACTACTCTAACCCTGGAAACCTCAACCTTGCTCTCTCGCACCGGACATTTCTGATCCCCAGCCTATGGTCACCCCTACAATTAACACATACCATTACTTTCCCCAATGCTAAATTTGTCTCATGCCCTTCTGCACACTTCTCACAGCTACAGTAGGGACCTTCCTCCTACACACTGCTGCCACATGCCCATAAGCTTGACACCTGTAACAATGTAATGTATTTGGCACAAAAACCTGTAAGAGATAACTTATGTATCTTAACATGCCTTTGTCGGGCAAAGACTCAACATCAAAACTCAAAGGAACAGACAATTACTTTTATCTGTTTCACCACTCACGCCCCTCTGTCTGCATCGCACTAAACGACGAGCATCACAAACACCGGGAATCTTCCCGTTCAGTTGGTCAACTTTCACATTTACCGCTACCTCATAATCAGTCATTTCAATGGCACCCTTTTCTTGAGAGCAAAACAATTCACATCTCTTTTCCCCATTTGTTTAACATGAAGCGCCTGCGCCCTCTGACCTGCAGAAACACAAGCAATTGATATAAGCAATCCAAATCTGTTTTCACCCACCCTGAAACCACAAATGGATCAGCCAAAAGGCAAGGATCCACTTTTTCGAAAATGGCACAGAGGGTCTTTATCGTGACCCTCGGTGCAAGACCTTCGGAGTAAAACAATATCGGCATATCTATTTATTGTGGTCATCAAAATGTTAGCTATTAAAATCATATCCAACAAAAATATATAGAGGGCCTAGAAATCCAGGGCTTAAAAACAAAGGTGTCATTGTATGCTGATGACATACATTTCTTCTTAAATCTGCAATCTGGATCCCTGAACAACCTCAATGTGGATCTGGATTACAACCAAACTATGATAATATTACATATTGGATCGCTAAAAAAATAAAACTTTTAGGTTACTGTGTAGTTCATCGTCAGACCATTTTATTGGTAAAGTGGACAGACTCACTATTCCTATCCCTAACGAAATAAAGGAACATACTACAACTCATTTTTACAGAAAGTTAGCCAAAATTGATAAGCTCTTGCTAACATGGAGAGATAAATACCTGTCTATTTGTGGAAAAATCACCCTGAGTAATTATTTAGTCATATCCCGGTTTACCTATTCACTTATGGCACGGTCTACGCCAAACTATTGTTCTTTAAAATGATTTGGAATGGCAAGCCAGACAAAATAAAACAGGCTTATTTATATAATAACAATGAGTTTGGGTGGCAAAAAGTACTAAATATTAAAGCACTAAACCTCTCACTAAAAGCATCAGTCATACAAAAGACCCGAACTGGTTCTCAAGTAGATTAGTAAGAATGTCTCATCTCTTGTTCAAAAATGGTCACTTTCAGTTAATTGAAAATTGAACATTTTTCACAATATCACCCTTTCTAAAACAAGACATTCAAAGCTGGCTGCAATTCCAGTTTCATCCGCCAGAAAACACATAACAAATAATATAACAAATATACTAATATACTAATTTCAAATATACTAATTGATAAAAATATATATATATATATATATATATATATATATATATATATATATATGGAAATACGTTTTGTTTTAAGCAATTATCTTTGTTAAATATTATGAATAGGAAAGGTGGAGTTATGTCACATGTGAAGTTAACAAACATACTGTGTAAGGAAATGTTTGCTCTCTCCAAAATTACAAACAACTGATTGCAGCATTACAACAAAAATGGAGGAGGCAAGTGGAAGGGGGAGAAGGTAGTGAACATGTTTGTTTGGCAAAATTAGCACACAAAAAATCATGAATATAAAAACATATCAGTTTTACTTGAGGACCAAAATGTTGACCGTGACGCCATACGGGTTGCAAAATAGCTGAGAATAGATTTAACGTGCCGATTCCATGGCACCTGGTTTATAAACTGATACACAAAACAACACTTGATTCAAACAGAGTTTTTCTATTTAAATTATTGTACAAAATGATTGCCACAAACAGAATGTTATCTACAGTATATGGGGCATACAACCATCTCAGCTCTGCAGATTTAGCTACCAAGAGAGAGAATAATTTGATAATTTGATCACTTATTGTCTTTAACTCACAATCTGTATACGGTATACTATGCAACGAGACAGGTTCAGAATGTATGTCAAACATCATAGCACAGTAGAAAAATATATGGCACATGGAAATCATAAGAGGGTGGTTTACAAAGAGAGATGGGATGGAGGGAGAATAGATGAGAGGTGGGTTTAAAAGCTCAGTTTGACCAAAAACATGATTTATAATATAAGTATAGATAGTACTTATACTATCTATCTAGATGTAGCATATATCAACATATCAAATACTTTTATTCTTGCTATGTAACTATTGAAAAAAGGGCCATGTATGTATACCGCTACCCCATATACAGGGGGGGGGGGGCAGGTATTTGATACACTGCCGATTTTGCAGGTTTTCCTACTTACAAAGCATGTAGAGGTCTGTCATTTTATCATAGGTACACTTCAACTGTGAGAGATGTAAAAAAAATCCTGAAAATCACATTGTATGATTTTTAAGTAATTAATTAGCATTTTATTGCATGACATAGGTATTTGATCACCTACAAGTAAAAATTCCGGCTCTCACAGACCTGTTAGTTTTTCTTTAAGAAGCCCTCCTGTTCTCCACTCATTACCTGTTAACTGCACCTGTCTGAACTTGTTACCTGTATAAAAGACACCTGTCCACACACTCAAACAGACTCCAACCTCTCCACAATGGCCAAGACCGGAGAGCTGTGTAAGGACATCCGGGTTAAAATTGTAGACCTGCGCAAGGCGGGGATGGGCTACAGGACAATAGGCAAGCAGCTTGGTGAGAAGGCAACAACTGTTGGCGCAATTATTAGAAAATGGAAGAAGTTTAAGATGACGGTCAATCATCCTCGGTCTGTGGCTCCATGCAAGATCTCACCTCGTGGGGCATCAATGATCATGAGGAAGGTGAGGGATCAGCCCAGAACTACACGGCAGGACCTGGTCAATGACCGGAAGAGAGCTGGGACCACAGTCTCAAAGAAAACCATTAGTAACACACTACGCCATCATGGATTAAAATCCTGCAGCGCACGCAAGGTCCCCCTGCTCAAGCAAGCGCATGTCCAGGCCCGTCTGAAGTTTGCCAATGACCATCTGGATGATCCAGAGGAGGAATGAGAAGGTCCTGTGGTCTGATGAGACAAAAATAGAGCTTTTTGGTCTAAACTCCACTCGCCATGTTTGGAGGAAGAAGAAGGATGAGTACAACCCCAAGAACACCATCCCAAATGTGAAGCATGGAGGTGGAAACATCATTCTTTGGGGATGCTTTCTGCAAAGAGGACAGGACGACTGCATCGTATTGAGGGGAGGATGGATGGGGCCATGTATCGCAAGATCTTGGCCAACAACCTCCTTCCCTCAGTAAGAGCATTGAAGATGGGTCGTGGCTGGGTCTTACAGCATGACAACGACCCGAAACACACAGCCAGGGCACCTAAGGATTGGCTCCGTAAGAAGCATCTTAAGGTCCTGGAGTGGCCTAGCCAGTCTCCAGACCTGAACCCAATAGAAAATCTTTGGAGGGAGCTGAAAGTCCGTATTGCCCAGCGACAGCCCTGAAATCTGAAGGATCTAGAGACGTTCTGTATGAAGGAGTGAGCCAAAATCCCTGCTGCAGTGTGTGCAAACCTGGTCAAGAACTACAGGAAAGGTATGATCTCTGTAATTGCAAACAAAGGTTTATGTACCAAATATTAAGTTCTGCTTTTCTGATGTATCAAATACTTATGTCATGCAATAAAATGCCAATTAATTACTTAAAAATCATACAATGTGATTTTCTGGATTTTTGTTTTAGATTCTGTCTCTCAGTTGAAGTGTACCTATGGTAAAAATGACAGACCTCTACATGCTTTGTAAGTAGGAAATCCTGCAAAATCGTCAGTGTATCAAATAATTGTTCTCCCCACTGTATACCGCTACCCCAGTATACATGTAACAGCAAAGTTTACGGTACCGGAGTGCCAAGTCTAGGACAAAAAGGCTTCCCAACAGTTTTTACCCCCAAGCCATAAGACTCCTGAACAGGTAATCAAATGGGTACCCGGACTATTTGCATTGTGTGCCCCCTCCATGTACATACTACCTCAATTGGCCCAACCAACCAGTGCTCCCGCACATTGGCTAACCGGGCTATTTGCATTTTGTCCCTCCCACCACCCGCCAACCCCTCTTTTACGCTACTGCTACTCTCTGTTCATCATATATGCATAGTCACTTTAACCATATCTACATGTAGATACTACCTCAATCAGCCTGACTAACCGGTGTCTGTATGTAGCCTCGCTACTTTTATAGCCTCACTACTGTATATAGCCTGTCTTTTTACTGTTGTTTAATTTCTTAACCTACCTATTGTTCACCTAATACATTTTTTGCACTATTGGTTAGAGCCTGTAAGTAAGCATTTCACTGTAAGGTCTACTGTATTGGGCGAACGTGACAAATAAACTTTGATTTGATCTACTAAAGATATTCAACCACTCTAGGTGGAGCATGGAAAACTCTTTCTATATTTTCATTGGAATTTTTGTTTGTTCCTTCAAGAGCAGCTCAAAATTGTTTGTAGATCCCATTAGGATTGGTTCGCTCATAATGTTATGCACCTTGTTTAAATTGCAAGGACTAGCGACAGTATACTTTTCATTTGCATGTGTCCTAGTAGCCCGATGAAAATATATACTGACAGAAATGTCCTTTTTCAAATTTTTATGTACCTTAATACACCCTCTCCTCTGTCCTCAGGTACATGGCCATTGTCCATCCTCTGAGGCCTCGTATGAAGTACCAGACGGCCTACTGTCTGATCACTGGTGTCTGGGTTGTACCAATCCTCATCTCCATCCCTTCTGCCTACTTTGCCTCCGAGACCATGTACCCTCATGTTGGTGCCAGCACCTCTCAGAACACCCACAAGACCTTCTGTGCCCAGATCTGGCCTGTGGACAAGCAGGCCTACTACCGTTCCTACTTCCTGTTTATATTTGCCCTGGAGTTCCTTTGGCCCGTTTTTGTCATGGCAATATGTTACGCACGGATCTCCCGTGAGCTCTGGTTCAAGAGTGTCCCGGGCTTCCAGACGGAGCAGATCCGGAAGAGGTTGCGTTGTCGGCGGAAGACAGTCATGGTCCTGATCGGGATCCTGACAGCATACATTCTGTGCTGGGCACCATATTACGGCTTCACCATCCTACGAGACTTCCACCCGACGATCATCTCCCGCCAGAGGAACTCCCTGGTGGCCTTCTACATTATCGAGTGCATCGCCATGAGCAACAGCATGATAAACACCTTCTGCTTTGTCAGTGTCAAGAACAACACGGTCAAGTACCTGAAAAGGATTGTGCTGCTGCGCTGGAGGTCCACCTACGCTCCCAGTAAGACTGTGGACGAGACAGATATCCGGACGTCCTCCATGCCGTTGACCGAGGAGGTCGAATGCATTCGCCTGAGATAAACGAGGAGACGCCATTTTGAAACATTCGGATCTTGTGATGTTGTCAGGGAGATGTCTTTGTTGGTGTTTTGGCACAACAGAAACCTTTACAGAAACGACAGAAACTAATGTTAATATTGTTATATGACATCCTCACACCATCTCAGTGATCACATACGCAATACTGTTGAAAAGGGATATTTCAATTCCTGTTTTGGCAGCATTCAGTGAACACATGATTCGGCCAGCTGTTCAATTTCAAATGTAAGGAAAAAAAATGGTCTTCTCCTTTATTCTGCTCAAAATTGCAGCAATTAATCTACTGATCAAATAGCCTACAAGCCATCAGTGCATTTCCTGAAAATGAATAACACACTTCAGGGTTGATTTTCTCCAAACAGCCGATCAGTGACACTTCCGTTTGAACAAGCTCTGCTGAACTAAATTCTGAGATTGGTTGCACACGTTGGATATTGTTCTAAAGCTCAGAATCTCATCTTTTCAACAATATACTGAGTCCAATATACATTACTAGTAAAAAGTTAAGACATACCTACTTATTCACAGGTTCTTCTTTATTTTGACTATTTTCTACATTGTAGAATAATAGTAAAGACATAAAAACTATGAAATAACACATATGGAATCATGTAGTAATCAAAAAAGTGTTTAACAAATCAAAATATGTTTTATATTTGATATTCCTAAAAGTAGTCACCCTTTGCCTTGATGAGAGCTTTGCACACTTCTGGTATTCTCTCAACCAGCTTCATAAGGCAGTCACCTGGAATGTATTTTGATTAACAGGCGTGCCTTGTTAAAAGTTCATTTGTGGAATTTATTTCCTTCTTAATGCGTTGAGCCAATCAGTTGTGTTGTGAGAAGTTAGGGGTGGTTTACAGAAGATAGCCCTATTTGCTATAAGACCAAATCCATATTATGGCAAGAGCAGCTCAATAAGCAAAGAGAAATGACTTACCATCCTTACTTTAAGACACGAAGGTCAGTCAATCTGGAAAATATCAAAACTTTTAAAGTTTCTTCATGTGCAGTCACAAAAACCATCAAGCGCTATGATTAAACTGGCAATCATAAAGACTGGCACAGGAAAGGAAGAAGCAGAGTAACCCCTGCTGCAGAGGATATTTGGTTCCTTAGAGTAACCAGCCTCAGAAATCGGCAAATAATTGCAACTCAGATTGCAGCCCAAATAAGTAACAGACATGTCAACATCAACTGTTCAGAGGAGACTGTGTGAATCAGGCCTTCATGGTCGAATATCTTCAAGGAAACCAATACTAAAGGACACCAATAAAAATAAGAGCCCTGCTTGGCCCAAGAAACACGAGCAATGGACATTAGACCGGTGGAAATCTGTCCTTTGGTCTGATTTTTTGGTTTTTGGTTCCAACCGTTGTGTCTTTGTGAGACACAGAGTAGGTGAACGGATGATCTCCACATGTGTGCTTCCCACCGTGAAGCATGGAGGGGATGTGATGGTGTGGGGCTGCTTTGCTGGTGACACTGTCAGTGATTTATTTAGAATTCAAGGCATACTTAACCAGCATTGCTACCACAGCATTCTGCAGAGATATGCCATCCCGTCAGGTTTGCGTATGTGTTATTTCATAGTTTTGATGTCTTCACTATTATTCTACACTGTAGAAAATAGTCCAAATAAAGAAAAACCCTTGAATGAGTAAGTGTGTTCAAACGTTTGACTGGTACTGTATATGTCAGGGTCCATGCGACTGACAAGGATGGAGCAAGTCACATATAAGGTTGTATGGCCACAGGACGGATCATGGTCAGGTGGTAAGATTTCTTTTCAAATTTGTTCATTTGCTGTTGATCAATGGAATGGGAATGAACTCAAAAAGCCAGTTGACTTTTTTCACTCTTATTTTCCTTGAATATGCTGTTTCACCCTTCAATTTATATTTAATTAAGCCAAGCGTCTTTTGATATGACGCCTCGTAAGAGAAAAAGTGACAAATGAATAGCCCAAGATTGACACAACACTTGGTCATAATGATTTTGTTATTACAAAGAATATAGCACTCACATTTAACTGAAATACTGAAATGAAAGGACTTTGTTTTGTTTTGTTTTCTTTTTTATCTATGAAGGGTGTTTTTCCTTCTGTCTTCTTTTCCTTTTAATTTTTAGTGTTTCTCTACACTGCCTTATCTAAGATCTAGACTGCTAATCTCCTTACTCATTGTATATTAAATTAGGAGATAGATGCTAAGCAGCTTGCTATGCTGCTGCCCTGCATCTGTCCAGGGTGGGACCAATGATTTATAAAGACCCTGGATTGCGATGCTATGTATTGGCCATTGAGAGGCTTTGAAGCTGCCGGTCGATCGGCCATATTCTCATTCCTAATTGGGAGCAGTCCTCCATAGAAATAAATGGAATTCTACAGTATTTCAATTAAATACGACACAATTGTATTTAAGTATTTTTGTGTTGTAGTAGGGAAAATAACATTAGTAATCTCAAAAAATGATACTTTAAGGAAAATGTTTCAGTATATTTTTTCAATTCTTATTCGTATGTTAAACTGACATAATATAATTTATAAGTATGAATTAAGGTGTCTGTGATATAATAAATATAGCAAAAACAACAGAGATCATGCCCATATCTACCTTCAATCCCAAATCTTTACAAGACCAATTCAAATGGAAAAGGTCTATGAAGATTATTAAGTACACTCTTAGAAAAAAAGGGTTCCAAAAGGTTTCTTTGGCTGTCCCCATAGGATAATCATTTTTGGTTTTGATAGAACTCTCTGTAGAAAGGGTTCTACAAGGAACTCAAAAGGTTCTAAAGAGCACCTTTTTTCTAAGAGCGTACTTAGGAATTTCATACCAGGTAATACAAATGATTGAAACGGTTACCAATGAGTTGAAAATAATAGACTTACTTCCTATTTATCTTATAAGCAGAGTTAATATCATCAAAATATCAATATTACCAACATTTCTCTATTTGTTTCAGAATCTTCCAACTTCACATCCAGGTCCTGTATCATCCATATAAGACGGGTGGTCTGAATGTATCTAACGTATAATGTATTTACTATTGGACAGCACAACTCGCCCAAGTTAAGCAAAGGTTTTCAACCTGATTATGTTATTGGGCAAGAGTAGAATCCTTTGACATCTTCCCATATGAGTTGAAATTATCTGCACTCCTTTGGTTTGTAAGAGGTAAAGGAGATGACTAATTACCCAGTCATTTTGAAGTCCATAAGTTTGGAAGTCATTTCGTAAGTTACTGGGTTACAATTACTGGGTCTTCCCTTTAGCGCCAATATTTTGAGATCCCTGCTTCTCATCTTGTTTTAAGAATGATGCCGTTAATTCCAGGATTGATAAAGGAATAAGGGAAATGAACCATGTCTTCCAGGATGGTACTTTTATTCTTTCAACCAAGTACGTAAGAAATTCAGTATTCTGTCCACCTATTTGTTTAGATTTGTTCAAGTTGGACAATTGAAACAGGGTTCTCTTATGGAACTAACATCCTCTTAACTAGATGTATAACTGGACAATGGTGAAAAAACTGTAAAGTGTATTTCTAAGGATCATAAATTGTTATTAGATCACATGCCAATAGAGACAGATGTTACTAGACACAAATGGGAACAAGAATTACAGGTGGTAATAAACAGGGAAGACTGGTGTTACATACAGTAGAAGTCTGAAGTTTACATACACTTAGGTTGGAGTCATTAAAACTAATTTTTCAACCTCTCCACAAATTTCTTGTTAAAAAACTATAGTTTGCCAAGTCGGTTAGGACATCTACTTTGAAAATGACACAAGTAATTTTTCCAACAATTGTTTACAGACAGATTATTTCACTTATTATTCACTGTACAACAATTCCAGTGGGTCAGAAGTTTGCATACACTAAGTTGACTGTGCCTTTAAACAGCTTGGAAAATTATGTGGATATATTGAAGCAACATCTCAAGACATCAGTCAGGAAGTTCAAGTTTGGTCAAAAATGGATCTTCCAAATGAACAATGACCCTAAGCATACCTCCAAAGTTGTGGCAAAATGGCTTAAGGACAACAAAGTCAAGGTATTGGAGTAACCATCACAAAGCCCTGACCTCAATCCTATAGAAAATGTGTGGGTGTGTTACACTTTTAGAACTTTCGTCCGTCCCCTCGCCCCGACCCGGGCTCGAACCAGGGACCCTCTGCACACATCAACACAGCCCTTGCCGAGCAAGGGGAACCACTACTTCAAGGTCTCAGAGCGAGTGAAGTCACCGATTGAAACACTATTAGCGCGCACCACCGCTAACTAGCTAGCCATTTCATATCGGTTACATGGGCAGAACTGAAAAAGTGTCTGTGAGCAAGGAGGCCTACAAACCTGACTCAGTTACATCAGCTCTGTCAGGAGGAATGGGACAAAATTCACCCAACTTATTGTGGGAAGCTTGTGGAAGGTTACCCAAAACGTTTGACCGAAGTTAAACAGTTTAAACAGCAATGCTACCAAATACTAATTGAGTGTATGTAAACTTCTCACCCACTTGGAATGTGATGAATGAAATAAAAGCCTAAATAAATTATTCTGACATTTTACATTCTTCAAATAAAGTGTTGATCCTAACTGACCTAAGACAGGGAATTTTTACTCGGATTAAATGTCAGGAATTGTTAAAAACTGAGTTTAAATGTATTTGGCTAAGGTGTAAGTAAACTTCCGACTTCAACTGTACTATGTGTTTGAAAGCCCACAAATGCTCATATAACATAAGACACAAACTCTGCAAATGTAAAACCATTCACAGAGTTCACTATACACCAGAAAGCAGCATTAACAAAAATTAATGCTGAAATGTATTTTCTGTGCTGGAGCTGTAAGAGGCAAAATGGTAGTGTTTTGGACATGCAATTTTATCTCAATGTTTTGGAAATCAGTGATCGATACAATTTCATTATGTTTACAGATTTACTGTTTATGTCCCTCTTGCCTCGCTTGTGTCTGTTTGGCACTAGTGACTGTTGTATATCCATGGAATACATATTAGAAAAAAATATTCCAAGATATGTTTTGCATTTTGCATTCCTATTTCCAATTCATGGCAATAAGAGCAAATCAATAGTAATGGTGGACACTTCAATTGTTTGTAGTTTTTATTTTGGGTTGTTTGATTGTTTCTCTATATGTATTGTTGCACATTTTGGTACTGTACATGTATGTATTTGTAAACTTGTAAATGTATCAACTCATGGTGAGAGAAGAAGAAAACTGTGAATTGTTGATGCAATTGTGCAATTGTGTATTGTGATTTAATTGTTTCTTCTGCTTTTACAAATGCAAATAAACACAAGTGATATTTCTATTGTATATCCGATCTGAATGTACAAAAGCATCTTCTATTAAGGTTGTTCTGTTAAATTATTACCCATGTATGATGTATTTTTAGTGGCATTGTACCATTTATACTGTTATGCTTCTTGAACTAACTTTACATCTGTAGATTTTGCTGTTTGCTCTAAGTTCAGATCTGAATCTGTGAATAAGTTATCTTATATTGCTGTTCACTGTATTGTATGCGTAAGTAGTTGATAAAACGTGTGCTTTTTATGTTTTGTAGTGGTACCTGATCTGATTGACATTAATTCCCAAGAGTTTCAAAATAATTTATGAGCTCAAACAAACTTCTCTCACCAACAGTCTGTAATGTGAACACGCATACAGTATGTGTCCTGAATTGAACATATTTCATTATTTTAGATTTATTATCCCTCTCACATTAGTTGCTAACAAACAGACCACAGGAGTTAGCTGTTTTCTTTGAAGAACAGGTCGATGGAGTCCGAGCGCACCAACAGTTGTAATACTTTTGGAAAATCAACTAGCTCTCACAGTCTCACGTCAGATTTAGACATTCATTCATGTCTCTCATATGTCAAATTTCAAATTTGTTACAAACGTTATATTTCTAAGCATTTAAGGTTAAGTTTAGGCATTGACTCCAAAATCTTAAGGTTAGGCATTCATTCCGAACAGTTAAGTTAAGGGTTAAGGTTTGGGATAGGCTTAAATGATTTTTATTTTAAACAATCGCTGGATTTGAAGTTGAAACCTTTGGAATCAGAAGCAGATGCTTATGAAATGCTTACACCATCCACAATCTCTGTACACAAAACCGAAGCCGAATTGAATGGAACTGTGCTCAATGTTGCCCCTAGTGGCCAGTTTCCACATAATCTCCAAACATCCTCCGACATGGATGGACATCAAATACTGACTTCTATTATGGGTGACCTGGTTGTGGAAAACACAAGGGCATACCATTGGAGGATTGGAGGATAGAAACATTTGATCCTTTTAAAATTGGAAAATGTGTTCATTGTTTTTTAGTTGTTGTGTTTTTGTTATAGGGAATATATATGTTTGTGCTTGTCAAATCAAATCAAATCAAATTGTTTTCTTGTCTGTGAGTGCATGTACCGTCAATAAAACATAAGGGTAAAAAAAGTGGTTTCCTTATTTTACACTGGTGAGTTGTGATTATTTGTGCTCTTGATTGGAATCTATGATCCGTGGAGATCTGACACAACTAGCTAACCAGTTTATTTCAATCATACTCTAGGGAGAAAGATTGACAGAAATAGTTCATCCAAAATCATAAATGGATACCACCCTCCATCCCACTGCTGGCTTGCTTCTGAAGCTAAGCAAGGTTGGTCATGGTCAGTCCCTGGATGGGGAGACCAGATGCTGCTGGAAGTGGTGTTGGAGGGCCAGTAGGGGGCACCCTGTCCTCTGGTCTAAAACAAAATCTCAATGCCCCAGGGCAGTGATTGGGGACATTGCCTTGTGTAGGGTGCTGTCTTTCAGATGGGATGTTAAACAGGTGTCCTTACTCTCTGTGGTCACTGAAGATCCCATGGCACTTGTAAGAGTAGGGGTATTAAGCCTGGTGTCTTGGCTAAATTCCCAATCTGGCCTTTATACCATCATAGGCATCTAATCATTCCCAGCTTACAATTGGCTAATTCATCCCCCCTCCTCTCCCCTGCAACTATTCCCCAGGTCATTGCTGTAAATGACAATATGTTCTCAGTCATCTTACCTGATAAAAAATAACATACGCAGAAAAGCTACCATACAGTAAGTTCATACTAAAGTTGAAGGCACAGCACAGCTACCATCATGATAAAGAAAATTAAGTAATGAACATTAACAATTCTATGTGTGTCACGCCCTGGTCTTAGTATTTTGTGTTTTCTTTATTATTTTGGTCAGGCCAGGGTGTGACATGGGTTTATTATGTGGTGTGTTTTGTCTTGGTTTTTTTGTAGGTGTTGGGATTGTGAATTAGTAGGGTTCTCTAGAAAAGTGTATGGTTGACAGAAGTGGTTCTCAATCAGAGGCAGGTGTTTATCTTTGTCTCTGATTGGGAACCATATTTAGACAGCCGTATTCTTTGAGTGTTTTGTGGGTGATTGTTCCTGTCTTTGTGTTTGTGGCACCAGATAGGACTGTTTTGGTTTTTCACGGTTCTTGTTTTGTAGATTGTTGTAATTTCATCTTTATTAAAGATGCATAAAACTAACCACGCTGCATTTTGGTCCGCCTCTCTTTCCCCAGAAGAAAACCATGACAGAATCACCCACCACAACAGGACCAAGCGGTGTGGTGACAGGCAGCGGCAGGAGGAGCAGCGATCACAGGACTTCTGGACTTGGGAGGAGATCCTGGATGGTAAAGGACACTGGGCACAGGCTGGGGAATATCGCCGCCCCAAAGCAGAGAAGGAGGCAGCGAAAACAGAGAGGCGGCATTACGAGGAGCAGGAGAGGCAGCGATGTCAGGATTTTGGGACATGTGAGCAGAATCTGGACTACACTACTTGGGAAGAGATAGACAGGTGGTCGGTCGACCCAGGGAGAGTGCCGGAGCCCGCCTGGGATTCGATGGAGCAGTGCGAGCAAGGTTACAGGAGAATGAGGTTGGCGAGACGAACACGGCGGTGTGGAAGGTAGCCCAGGAGTCAGCACCAAAAAATTATTGGGGGGGGCTCACAGGGAGTATGGCGACGCCAGGTAGGAGACCTGCGCCAACTTCTTGTGCTTACCGGGGGGCTAGAGAGACTGGGCAGGCACCATGTTATGCTGTGGAGCGCACAGTGTCTCCAGTGCGGGTGCATAGCCCGGTGCGTTACATACCAGCTCCTCGTATCGGCCGGGCTAGAGTGGGCATCGAGCCAGGTAAGTTTGGGCAGGCTCGGTGCCCAAGAGCTCCAGTGCGCCTGCACGGTCCGGTCTATCCAGTACCACCTCCACGCATCAGCCCTCCGGTGGCAGCTCCCCGCACCAGGCTTCCTGTGCGTGTCCTCGGCCCAGTACCACCAGTGCCAGCACCATGCCCCTTGCCTTCAGTGCGCTTCGCCTGTCCAGCGCTGCCAGAGCCTTTCTCCTCTCCAGGGCTGCTGGAGTATCCCACCTGTTTAGCGCTGCCAGAGCCTTCCTCCTCTCCAGCGCTGCCGGAGTCTCCCGCCTGTTTAGCGCTGCCAGAGCCTTCCTCCTCTCCAGCGCTGCCGGAGTCTCCTGCCTGTTTAGCGCTGCGTGAGCCTTCCTCCTCTCCAGCGCTGCCGGAGTCTCCTGCCTGTTTAGCGCTGCCAGAGCCTTCCTCCTCTCCAGCGCTGCCGGAGTCTCCCACCTGTTTAGCGCTGCCAGAGCCTTCCTCTACAGCGCTGCTGGAGTTTCCTGCCTGTTCAGCACAGCCAGAGCTGCCAGTCTGCATGGAGCAGCCAGAGCCGCCAGTCAGCCAGGATCCGCCAGTCAGCCAGGATCTTCCAGATCCGCCAGTCAGCCAGGATCCGCCGGTCAGCCAGGATCTGCCGGAACCGCCAGTCAGCCAGGATCTGCCGGAACCGCCAGTCAGCCAGGATCTGTCGGAACCGCCAGTCAGCCAGGATCTGCCGGAACCACCAGCCAGCCAGGATCTGCCAGAGCCAACTACCTGCCTGAGCTTCCCCTCAGTCCCAAGCTTCCCCTCAGTCCTGAGCTTCCCCTCAGTCCCGAGCTGCCCCTCAGTCCAGTGGGGTCCTTGGTGAGGGTTACTAGGCCAAGGTCGGCGGCGAGGGTCGCCAATCAAAGGACGCGATGCAGGTGGACTAAGACTTTCTTGGAGTGGGGTCCACGTCCCGCGCCGGAGCCGCCACCGTGGACAGACGCCCACCCGGATCCTCCTTTTTCATACACATGGAAAACAGTTCCATACAAAAAGTGAAAGGGAACCTCAGAGCAAACGTAGCCCATACATAGCAGCCATTTCACATTATGTTGACACGTGACATGTACAACCATTTCATCCATCTTTCACTCAAATGAAAAAAATCATGCAGGGTTCACCAACGCAAATACAATTGAGCTCTACGAAGATTGACAACATTCTTAAGAACATTCTTTATGTAATAACAAGTTTGACAATGTCCCAGAATATAGTCAAACATGTTTTTAAATAGAACCATATGGGAACATTCTCAATGTACACCATTTTAAGAACGTTCCTAGAATATTACCAAAACTGTTATTTAAATTTACCCACGGGGGAACTTAAAGGAAACATTCTGTTAAAGTAATGGAATACCAAGAAAATTATGTTCCTTAAAATGTGCCCAAAATGGTGGCTAAAATGTAAATGTTCAAAAGCCAAGCAACTGTTCTTCAATAGTTGTGAGAAGTAAGCATAAAGCAACCATGCTCTAACCATGCTCTAAGCAACATAAGGTTCTTAGAATGTTTTGTGATAGCTGGGTAATACATTGACACTTTACTGCCTAATTGTAATAGCAGTGCCACTTCATCTGAACTCTGAATGAGCGTACACCACAACAGTTGCACAAGCATCTTCCCGGCGAGACTGCTGCAAGTATGTTGAAACAACAAGGTTAATCAATTTCACGTGGCAATATGTTTTATTTTCATCTTGAACGGCTACACCGTGCTCTTCAGACTAAGAAATGAGAACCAATCAGACAAAAACTAAATGGATACTGAAACAAATCATTGGCACAGTGGGGTGAGCCAGATGAGACTTGTAAATGAGAGGCAATCAAGATAGCTAATAATTTTAGATTCAATGATATTGCAGCCCAAGAGAGGGCAGCACTTTTAAGGCAATAATTATGGAGCTGAGGTGGTTCGATTTAAATTCTAGTTAGTGTTTTATCTAACAGTAGAATCATAACATCCCAAAAACATTTTAAAAAATTGATAAACAAAATATATATACATTTTAAATAAAATATTCTTGGAATGTTATCCTTACATTCACAACAATGTTCCCAGCAAACCAAAATTGGTTCTGTGAAAGTTCCCAGAACATTCGATAGGTTGCGGCAAAAGTTCTCATAACATAAAAACTGTCCAGTTGGGCTGATTATACAATGTTTGTATAAAACATTTGGCTGATTTTGCAAGAACGTTCCCAGAACACATTTAGTCTATTCTTCCCTACAATCAAACATTAGAGAGATTTGATAATGATGTGAGGTTGCTTAGCTGCCTCTGGTACTGGGGCCCTTGAATGTGTGCAAGGCATCATAAAATGCACAGATTATCAGGTATTTTGGAGTCCAATGTTCAACCCAGCATCCAAAACTGGGTCTCCATTGAAGGTTGTGGGTCTTCCAGTGGGACAATGACCCCAAACACACATCAAAAAACACCCAGGGATGGTTCAAGAAGAGTCCAGAAGTGAATCATATCCAAAATGTATGGTGAGATCTGAAAAGGGCAGTTGGTGGCAGGCACCCCTCAAACATTGAATAATTACAGCAGTTTGTTGCTAAGAAATAGGCCAAATTGGCGATTTGAAAGGTGCAACCAAATCCTAGCTGAGTGCCAATAATTTTGCCAATGCCATTTGTCTTAATTTTCTAAATTAATATTGTAAACTTAAGTTTGCAAAATTTTGATTAATTATTCAATGTTAATAGCTGTGGTGACCAAGGTTTTATTTAAATGTCAACCTATTTTTAGAAGAAATAGGGAATTATTTAAGAAAGGTGCAAGGGTGCCAATATATTTGACCGTAACTGTATATATTAACCCTTGGCCCCGGCCTTGTTTTTGATCATGTCCCCTTATCTTTTTAAAATTCTAATGAGGTCATAGTGACAGTAAATGCTCACCACTCCAGCATTAACATTGAGATGAGCTATGAGAGGACTTTCTTGGAAAAAAATAACAGATTTTACAAGAGTCTCACTAGGGAGTTAAATGGTTAACCATGGCCTGGATATGACCAATGATTTTTATATGTAGCCGGTGTAAAATGGCTAGCTAGTTAGTGTTGCCCGCTAGTAGTATTTCAATTGGTGACGTAGCCACAGCTTTCATGGAGTGATAGGTAATGATGCTTTGAGGGTGACTGTTGTCATTGTGCTCAGATAGTCCCCGGTTTAAGCCAAGGTTTGGGTGAGGAGACGTAGGGATCCAACACTGTTACATTGATGACATGACTCAGATCACTCAGTTGGGCTCTGCCCAGCAGCTAGGGTTGCTGTGGAGAAGGAGGAGGTCAAAGGGAGATGAGTGTAACCAGTGTGAATTTTCTAGCTAGTTAAGGTTGGCCACTAGTAACATTTCAATCAGTGATGTCCCTCGCTCTGAGACCTTGACATAGTTGTTTCTTTTGCTCTGCAGTGGCTGCAGGTTTTGTGGAGACATAGGTAATGATGCTTCGAGGGTGACTCATGTTAATGTGTTCAGAGGGTCCCTGGTTCAAGCCCAGATTGGGGTGAGTAGATGGAAGGAAGCAACACTGTTACATACAATTATGCTGTATTACCCCTGAATTGCTGATGCTTTGTATTGGCCAATGAGAGGCTTTGAAGCCACCGGCCGCCATATTGGTAATCCACAGAAGGAGCCATCCTGTGTAGGAATGTAATTCTACAGTGTTTCAGAAAAAAATTCACATAATATAATTTTAAGTATGCATTATTGTGTCTGTAATAAAATATACCCTGCAAAAATTAATGCATTTCTTTAGCTTGTGGAGGAGTACAAAAATGGCTACGCAGTGGCTTCAAAACAGCACACCCTGGCAGTTAGGGGTTAGACCCAAACACCAATTGTATGAATCATATGTACATTTACAGTACCAGTTAAAAGTTTAAACACACCTACTCATTCAAGGGTTTTTCTTTATGTTTTACTATGTTCTACATTGCTGCTTTTCCTTCACACAGCGGTCCAACTCATCCCAAACCATCTCAATTGGGTTGAGGTTGGGTGATTGTGGAGGCCAGGTCAGCACTCCATCACTCTCCTTCTTGGTCAAATATCCCTTACACAGCCTGAAGGTGTGTTGGGTTATTGTCCTGTTGAAAAACAAATGATAGTCCCACTAAGTGCATACCAGATGGGATGGCGTATTGCTGCAGAATGCTTTGGTAGCCATGCTGGTTAAGTGTGCCTTGAATTCTAAATCAATAACAGACAGTGTCACCACGAAAGCACCATCACACCTCCACCACGCTTTGTGCTGGGAACCACACATGCGGGGATCATCCATTCATCTCTCTGTCTCACAAAAACATGGCGGTTGGAACCAGAAATCTCATATTTGGACAGATTTCGACCGGTCTAATGTCCATTGTTCATGTTTCTTGACCCAAGCAAGTCTCTCCTTCTTGTTGGTGTTCTTTAGTAGTGGTTTCTTAGCTGCAATTCGACCATGAAGGCCTGATTCACACAGTCTCCTCTGAACAGTTGATATTGAGATGTGTCTGTTACTGGAATTCTGTGAAACATTTATTTGGCCTGCAATTTCTGAGGCTGGGAAATCTAATGAACTTATCCTCTGCAGCAGAGGTAACACTGGGTCTTCCGTTCCTGTGGCGGTCCTCATGAGAGCCAGTTTCATCATAGCGCTTGATGGGTTTGCGACTGCACTTGAAGAAACTTCATACGTTTTTGAAATGTTTCGCATTGACTGACCTTCATGTCTTAGGTAATGATGGACTGTCATTTCTCTTTGCTTATTTGAGCTGTTCTTGCCATAATATGGACTTGGTCTTTTACCAAATAGAGCTATTTTCTGTATACCAACCCTACCTTGTCACAACACAACTGATTGGCTCAAACGCATTAAAAAAGGAAAGAAATTCCACAAATTAATTTTAAACAAGCCACACCTGTTAATTGAAATGCATTTCAGGGCCCAGATTCACACAACACTTGCAAAAATGTAAGTTCAAAAGATAGTTAATAAGTTAATTACTAACTTCTCAAATATCTTCTTACAAATATTCTTATGCTTGTTGCTAGGCAAACATTTTAGCTAGCTATCTACAGTGGCAAGTAAAAGTATGTGAACCCTTTGGAATTACCTGGATTAAATTGGTCATCAAATGTGATCTGAACTTCATCTAAGTCACAACAATAGACAAACATAATGTGCTTAAACTAATAACACACCAATTATTGTATTTTTCTTGTCTATATTGAATACATAATTTAAACATTCACAGTGTAGGTTGGAAAAAGTTTGTGAACCCCTTGGCTAATGACTAAGGAGTCAGCTAACTTGGATTCCAATCAATGAGATGAGATTGGAGACGTTGGTTAGAGCTGCCTTGCCCTATGAAAAAACACTCACAAAATTTGAGTTTGCTATTCCCAAGGAGCATTGCCTGATGTGAACCATGTCTCGAACAAAAGAGATCTCAGAAGACCTAAGATTAAGAATTGTTGACTTGCATAAAACTGGAAAGGGCTACATGTTGCTACTCTCCCTAGGAGTGACCATCCTGCACAGATGACTGCAAGACCACAGCGCAGAATAAATAACATGCTAACATCTCTGTTGACGAGAAAAAAAGGCACAGCACACCAACATCAAAACCTCATCCCAACTGTTAAGTATGGTGGAGGGTGCATCATGTTTGGAGCTGCTTTGCTGCTAAACTATAGTTAGTTAACAAGAAATTTGGGGAGTGGTTGAAAAACTAGTTTTAATGACTCCAACCTAAGTGTACTAAGTGTATGTAAACTTACGACTTCAACTGTAAATGCTGTAACCCTGTATCTTTGACATGACATACTCCTTTCCATTGAGAAAAAGAAGAAAATACTTCAAAATAATATAGCATTTATAAAATTGATAAGCATAACTATTCTGGGGGCTGAATGGGTCTTTACAAGTTTACATTTGCACAGTAAGGTTTCCAATCTTTCAATAGTACTGGGGTGCCAGATTAACTGGTACAACTAATGTCTGTCATTCCGGGATGATGTACTGACATCATTACTCTGCATCAAACCAGAGCAACAGTGTAGCTGACATCTCTTGCCAGCTTGACATCTCTGCTGCAGCATTTGATTGCACAGTACAGCTTCCTCATAAATACAAACAACCACTTAGCCACCATAACATGATGAAAAAATAGTGCTGAGCAGAAGTACAAAGCTATCTCTGCAGGTAGTATAATTAACATACATTTTTATATGACCTTATTCGAATGCTGAGTAAACAGTGACCTCAGCCCTCCATCCACAGTACTTGTCCCTTGAGTTTTTCAATGAGCTTAGCCGTGATGCTACTTGTCAGTCTATGGATGATCATTTAGCATGTTGGCAGCTAATGGCGCTTGTCACCTGCTATGCTGATCAGCTGCAGGACCTTTGTGGGAGCTGTTTATTTGCCATTATCACAGGTGCTGCTTATTGGTGACATAAGTCTCCTTGCCACAGCCTCTTTAGGTGGGCTGTCAGTTAGCTGTACCGGAGTTAAAGATCACTGACTGTCCTCCTCTCTCTCCCTGAGTGCCCAGCCTTTTGCATCTACAGACACACATTGTTGTCTGTACTGCCAATTTTCCAAAGATTTCACAGCTTCAATTTGGCCCATTTATAGGGGGAAGGCAATCTTTCCACACCATCAAATTTCTCAGAATAGACCAAATTTCCTCACACCATTTGTTAATGCATTACGAAATGCTATTGTGCATCACTTGTAAAGTGTGAGCCATTCATTATTGTAAATGGAGTACATTTCATATCTACTTGGATCATCCATAGTGGATGTGGCCTTAGGTGTTACTTTGGTGTAAGTGTGTCCCATAGCGCTGACTGATTCCCAGAAGCAGTGGCGGGACTGTGTCTTGACCTGCCCTGTCTGACCTCAGGTTGACCTGTAAATGAAACTTTCCCCAGTAGGACAGGCCTATTTGGTCATCGGACACAGCTTCTCCTTGTACCATATGTGTGTCAGTTTAGTCTCTCTCTCTCTCTCTCTCTCTCTCTCTCTCTCTCTCTCTCTCTCTATCTATCTCTCTCTCTCTATCTGTGTTTCCCAGTGGGGCCTGCTGGGTGGAGGTACAGGAGGACAGGCTCATTATCCACAGTTCAAAAATGATGGTTCTAAATAGTACCAGATAGGGGTTATTTAGCTTGGAACCATTTTTGGTTCCACAAAATACCCTTTTTATGGTTCTTTATAAAATCTTTATGGAGAACGGTGCTCTAAAGAACCTTTCTCATTCTAAAGATCCCTTTGAAGAATCATAAAGGGATTTTTATTCTGGTCAGCCGTATGATACATATCACACGTATTATATTTGCATTATTACAATTCCATAGGTTTTCCTATTGTGTTAATTGACAAGTTGAATCAAGTGGGCTACAGTGCTGTCAAAATGTATTCGCCCCCGTCCTAATTTTCTCAACTTGTGAATTTCTTTGGATAATTAATGTTATCAGATCTTCAACCAAAACCTAATATTAGATAAAGGGAACCTGAGTGAACAAATAACACAACAATTACATGCTTATTTCATTTATTTCCTAAACAAAGTTATGCAACACTTGGGCTCCCGAGTGGCGCAGTGGTCTAAGACACTGCATCTCAGTGCAAGAGGTGTCACTGCAGTACCTGGTTTGAATCCAGGCTGCATCACATCTGGCTGTGATTGGGCGTTCCATAGGGTTGCGCGCAATTGGCTGGGAACACGCCGTCATTGTAAATTAGAATTTGTTCCTAACAGACTTGCCTAATTACATTTTTTTAAAGCATGTAATTGACCCCTTACACTCAAGAACTGGTTGTGCCACCTTTAGCTGCAGTGACTACAACCAAACACCTCCTGTAGTTGTTGAACAGTCTCTCACATCGCTGTGGAGGAGTTTTGCCCACTCCTCCATGCAAAACTGCTTTAACTCAGTGACATCTGTGGGTTTTCAAGCACGAACTGCTCGTTTGAAGTCCTGCCGCAGCATCTCATTTGGGATTAGGTCTGGAATTTGATTAGGTCATTCCAAAACTTCAAATGTTTTGCTTTTTAGCCATTTTCATGTCGAGTTGATTTTGTGTTTTGGATCATTGTCTTGCTGCATTACCAAGCTGCATAACACAAAATCAAGTCTACATAAAAATACATTTACATTTACATTTAAGTCATTTAGCAGACGCTCTTATCCAGAGCGACTTACAAATTGGTGAATTCACCTTCTGACATCCAGTGGAACAGCCACTTTACAATAGTGCATCTAAGTCATTAAGGGGGGGGGGTGGTGAGAAGGATTACTTATCCTATCCTAGGTATTCCTTGAAGAGGTGGGGTTTCAGGTGTCTCCGGAAGGTGGTGATTGACTCCGCTGTCCTGGCGTCGTGAGGGAGTTTGTTCCACCATTGGGGGGCCAGAGCAGCGAACAGTTTTGACTGGGCTGAGCGGGAACTGTACTTCCTCAATGGTAGGGAGGCGAGCAGGCCAGAGGTGGATGAACGCAGTGCCCTTGCTTGGGTGTAGGGCCTGATCAGAGCCTGGAGGTACTGCGGTGCCGTTCCCCTCACAGCTCCGTAGGCAAGCACCATGGTCTTGTAGCGGATGCGAGCTTCAACTGGAAGCCAGTGGAGAGAGCGGAGGAGCGGGGTGACGTAACTTGGGAAGGTTGAACACCAGACGGGCTGCGGCGTTCTGGATGAGTTGTAGGGGTTTAATGGCACAGGCAGGGAGCCCAGCCAACAGCGAGTTGCAGTAATCCAGACGGGAGATGACAAGTGCCTGGATTAGGACCTGCGCCGCTTCCTGTGTGAGGCAGGGTCGTACTCTGCGGATGTTGTAGAGCATGAACCTACAGGAACGGGCCACCGCCATGATGTTGGTTGAGAACGACAGGGTGTTGTCCAGGATCACGCCAAGGTTCTTAGCGCTCTGGGAGGAGGACACAATGGAGTTGTCAACCGTGATGGCGAGATCATGGAACGGGCAGTCCTTCCCCGGGAGGAAGAGCAGCTCCGTCTTGCCGAGGTTCAGCTTGAGGTGGTGATCCGTCATCCACACTGATATGTCTGCCAGACATGCAGAGATGCGATTCGCCACCTGGTCATCAGAAGGGGGAAAGGAGAAGATTAATTGTGTGTCGTCTGCATAGCAATGATAGGAGAGACCATGTGAGGTTATGACAGAGCCAAGTGACTTGGTGTATAGCGAGAATAGGAGAGGGCCTAGAACAGAGCCCTGGGGGACACCAGTGGTGAGAGCGCGTGGCGAGGAGACAGATTCTCGCCACGCCACCTGGTAGGAGCGACCTGTCAGGTAGGACGCAATCCAAGCGTGGGCCGCGCCGGAGATGCCCAACTCGGAGAGGGTGGAGAGGAGGATCTGATGGTTCACAGTATCGAAGGCAGCCGATAGGTCTAGAAGGATGAGAGCAGAGGAGAGAGAGTTAGCTTTAGCAGTGCGGAGCGCCTCCGTGATGCAGAGAAGAGCAGTCTCAGTTGAATGACTAGTCTTGAAACCTGACTGATTTGGATCAAGAAGGTCATTCTGAGAGAGATAGAGGGAGAGCTGGCCAAGGACGGCACGTTCAAGAGTTTTGGAGAGAAAAGAAAGAAGGGATACTGGTCTGTAGTTGTTGACATCGGAGGGATCGAGTGTAGGTTTCTTCAGAAGGGGTGCAACTCTCGCTCTCTTGAAGACGGAAGGGACGTAGCCAGCGGTCAGGGATGAGTTGATGAGCGAGGTGAGGTAAGGGAGAAGGTCCCCGGAAATGGTCTGGAGGAGAGAGGAGGGGATAGGGTCGAGCGGGCAGGTTGTTGGGCGGCCGGCCGTCACAAGAAGCGAGATTTCATCTGGAGAGAGAGGGGAGAAAGAGGTCAGAGCACAGGGTAGGGCAGTGTGAGCAGAACCAGCGGTGTCGTTTGACTTAGCAAACGAGGATCGGATGTCGTCGACCTTCTTTTCAAAATGGTTGACGAAGTCATCTGCAGAGAGGGAGGAGGGGGGGAGGGGGAGGAGGATTCAGGAGGGAGGAGAAGGTGGCAAAGAGCTTCCTAGGGTTAGAGGCAGATGCTTGGAATTTAGAGTGGTAGAAAGTGGCTTTAGCAGCAGAGACAGAGGAGGAAAATGTAGAGAGGAGGGAGTGAAAGGATGCCAGGTCCGCAGGGAGGCGAGTTTTCCTCCATTTCCGCTCGGCTGCCCGGAGCTCTGTTCTGTGAGCTCGCAATGAGTCATCGAGCCACGGAGCGGGAGGGGAGGACCGAGCCGGCCTGGAGGATAGGGGACATAGAGAGTCAAAGGATGCAGAAAGGGAAGAGAGGAGGGTTGAGGAGGCAGAGTCAGGAGAAAGGTTGGAGAAGGTATGAGCAGAGGGAAGAGATGAAAGGATGGAAGAGGAAAGAGTAGCGGGGAGAGAGAGCGAAGGTTGGGACGGCGCGATACCATCCGAGTAGGGGCAGTGTGGGAAGTGTTGGATGAGAGCGAGAGGGAAAAGGATACAAGGTAGTGGTCGGAGACTTGGAGGGGAGTTGCAGTGAGGTTAGTGGAAGAACAGCATCTAGTAAAGATGAGGTCGAGCGTATTGCCTGCCTTGTGAGTAGGGGGGAAGGTGAGAGGGTGAGGTCAAAAGAGGAGAGGAGTGGAAAGAAGGAGGCAGAGAGGAATGAGTCAAAGGTAGACGTGGGGAGGTTAAAGTCGCCCAGGACTGTGAGAGGTGAGCCGTCCTCAGGAAAGGAGCTTATCAAGGCATCAAGCTCATTGATGAACTCTCCGAGGGAACCTGGAGGGCGATAAATGATAAGAATGTTAAGCTTGAAAGGGCTGGTAACTGTGACAGCATGGAATTCAAAGGAGGCGATAGATAGATGGGTAAGGGGGAGAGAGAGAATGACCACTTGGGAGAGATGAGGATCCCGGTGCCACCACCCCGCTGACCAGAAGCTCTCGGGGTGTGCGAGAACACGTGGGCGGACGAAGAGAGAGCAGTAGGAGTAGCAGTGTTATCTGTGGTGATCCATGTTTCCGTCAGTGCCAGGAAGTCGAGGGACTGGAGGGAGGCATAGGCTGAGATGAACTCTGCCTTGTTGGCCGCAGATCGGCAGTTCCAGAGGCTACCGGAGACCAGGAACTCCACGTGGGTCATGCGCGCTGGGACCACCAGATTAGGGTGGCCGCGGCCACGCGGTGTGGAGCGTTTGTATGGTCTGTGCAGAGAGGAGAGAACAGGGATAGATAGACACATAGTTAACAGGGTACAGAAGAGGCTACGCTAATGCAAAGGAGATTGGAATGACAAGTGGACTACACGTCTCGAATGTTCAGAAAGTTAAGCTTACGTAGCAAGAATCTTATTGACTAAAATGATTGAAATGAAACAGTACTGCTGGAGTAGGCTAGCTGGTAGTGGCTGCGATGTTGACACTACACTAATCAAGTCGTTCCGTCGAGTGTAATAGTTTCTACAGTGCTGCTATTCGGGGGCTAGCTGGCTAGCTAGCAAGGTTGATTGCGTTCCGTTACTTAAAAGAACGACAATAGCTGGCTGGCTAACCTAGAAAATCGCTCTAGGCTACACAATTGTCTTAGATACAAAGACGGCTATGTAGCTAGCTAGCTACGATCAAACAAAACAAACCGTTGTACTGTAATAGTTACTACAGTGCTGCTATTCGGGGGCTAGCTGGCTAGCTAAGTTAGAAGAACGACAATAGCTGGCCAGCTAACCTAGAAAATGGTTGAAAATGGTTGAAAAGCAACAAATTCAAAGTTTTGGAATAGCCTAGTCAAAATCCAGACCTAATCCCAATTGAGATGTTGTGGCAGGACTTCAAACGAGCAGTTCATGCTTGAAAACTCACAAATGTCCCTGATTTAAAGCAGTTCTGCTTGCAAGAGTGGGCCAAAATTCTTCCACAGTGATGTGAGAGACTGATCAACAACTACAGGAAGAATTTGGTTGCAGTCATTGCAGCTAATGGTGGCACAACCAGTTATTGTGGATACAGTAAGGGAGCAATTACCTATTTACACAGAGGAATTGGGTGTTGCATAACTTTGTTCATTAAATTAAAAAATATATACAAAAATTGTTGTTATTACGAGACCGTCCTTCTATATCGCCACCCACCAGCCTCCTCTGGTGTATGAGGGTGTGTGTACGTGTGACTGAAAATTTGTGTGTATTTATTGAACGCATCAGTAGTCTCAACAGTGTGTTGTCTTTATAAAACATTATACAATCGGTGATAATTGTTCTTGTAGTTAACTAAACGATTCATCACAATAAGACAGTGGAGAAGAACTCAACACTGAAATACTCTTTGACTGGAGCTGCTGAGTACTCTATGGACCAGATGCACTCTTCCAATTAAATGCTCACTATGTGGGGGAAATTGTTCCTTCCTCTCCAAACCAATGTGGAGCAACAAGTGGGTGTGTATCCTTTAAGGAAAGTGGCAATATGACTCATGTTTACAAGAGTAATAGGCACAAGTAAAACCAGGCATGTTGAGGGCACTGGTCGCCCGTTGCCTGATTAATTAAATGCTTGCGTGCATCTACACACTCGTAGCCTGCAGGTTTTTAGGGACGTTTTGGGACAACAAATCAATGGCTGGTGATGAATAATCGTACTGATTTCAGGCTCATTTAGTGCTCACCGGCAAATAATTGGATCAATTCTGTTTTTTCAACAGCTTAAATGAGGAACTGCCTATTTGTCATCATTATACAGGAGAAGCATTAGGCCACAGTGCGTTTAGAGATTACATTGAACCTTCACTTTTGAGTAAAGAGAACCAGGGTGATGTAATTATGTATATATGCAAATGTAATCTTTTCATTCCATTCTCTATTTCATCATGAGCCAATTTCCAAATGTTCCTGTCAGACTCTCTTTATTAATTATCCTTCATTGATTCCTCTCTGTCTGCTTCTCCTCAGAAAATATCTGCAGTGTCTCATCTTGAACAACAACCATCTTAAACCTTTCTCAAGATGAACTCTACTTGGCTCTCTTTTTCAGCAAACGGGTTCAATTGACGTAACTCTATTCAGTGTGAAATTGCTTTGAAATTCCAATTCATATAACAGTCATAGTTATTAACCGTTTCTGTTCTAATATTTCTTTCTGAAAGATATGCTTGCTTTTTTATTCAACGTGTTCAAAATATGTTTCATACCGCTCTCTTAATCGAAATATAATGATGCTGTTTCACCTCTACAGTAAACATGTTGTTGCTGAGATAACAGTAGGATTGTTTTCATCTTATTACTTTGCTATTACATTATTATTATTTGTCAAATGATCTAACTTAATTAACATACCCCTTTAATTGACCAATAAGGTACTGAGACATAGGGGAACCCGGCAGTCACTGCAGCAAATCAGTTGTTGGAGTCAATAACACTGTAGTTGATAGGTACTACAGATCAGGATATCTCTTTGGGAAGGGAGTTGATACTTTGACATATATGTTCTAACAACTTCTGAAAGTCCAGCAATGGCTCTCTAATTACTGTAAATCTGGTACAGTATAAAGTGTAGATTTGCCAAAGGTCACATTTGTCTTTTCTGACTCTACATTATCCTGTTATGTATGCTAAGGGAGGTCAAAAGCTGTTGGTAAGCTGTGATTAATGCTTTCTGTCGACATGAATTTCTTATTTAGCAGAGTGACAGTTAATTATTATGACCTTTACAGGAGGTTAAAATGGGTAAATTCTGTACTATGTTTGCTTCTCTTTGGAGCCAAATGCATCTGTGTCTGGGCAGCATCTTCTTTTCCATTCTCACCTGCCCCTCAGCACCGCGATGCATGAAATCAAAGGGAAAACCTACTGCTCCACTGCATGTTGTCAGGTCGCTGCGACTCGTCTCTGCGTTTTAGACAGGCTGTCAGAAGCCAATGTTTGATCCACCCAGCAGGAGGGGGAATACATAAACAAAACATTTATGGATATATACCGTTTTGGAATAAGAGTTTCATTCCATAATGCTATATATCCATTTTCAGAAATGTTGGTAAATGAGATTTTATTGTTTAAAGCAATTCTGAAATAGTTTGGTGTGTTTATTCACTATCTAATCATGGCATGGGGTTGTTCAATGACATATGTATTTGCTTATAGTCTTTCACTTGATGTTTTCATTTCAGACAGAAAAATAAGAATGTTTTTTTTGCAAAATTCTATATAGCCGCCTCTCTCAGAGAAATAACTAGTACTGCTAGGTTTTACACTGTCAAATGTAACAAGTAACCACATTTTTTATAAATAATTGTACAAATTATTCATTTGGGACATCAATACTTACTTTTTCGTACTGTAAAAACAACATTTTAACATTTGAGTTATTAGCTATTATCCAGAGTGACTTACAGTAAATGCAATCAATGTAACAGTATATTTGAGCTTGTGTTTTAGGTTATTGTCCTACTGAAAGGTGAATTTGTCTCCCAGTTTCTGTTGGAAAGCAGACTGAACCAGGTTTTTCTCTAGGATTTTGCCTGTGCATAGCTCCAGGGGCACAACTTTCACTGGGGACAGAACCGGTCATGCCCCCCCCCCCCGCCCAAATTCTGAAATTGCATTCTTATCATTACAGTGTGATACAAAAGGCCACAACGGTGTGCTTTAGAACCATGTGGATGCCTTGAGTGGTCTGGTAGGCTGTTTGAATAATTAATTCACTGTGGTCCTAAATCCAGACGTTTGGATTTTGGACTATGTGGACACCGCAGTGTGAGCTGACAGGCTGTGTGAAGGCAAAGCTTCTGGAAGGCTGGCTGGACCAGCACAAGATAGTTGAGCGTAGTTCAGTGTGTATGTGTTGCGCACTTTCACCGAGTATTAAAAGGAAGAAGCGAAGATACTGGCTAATCTTTAATTGACTGATAGATGGCAAGGTACTGCTGTTTAACTGAACAGAAATAAACTAAACTAGTGTTTATTCGCAGAGCTGAGCTTGTATTGTAAATGATGTGTAACGTTAGCTAATGTTTCATCCCCCCTTGACTGAGGTGAATGAATTATCTACGCTAGCTAGTAGCTACCACAGTCAGCTCTAGCCTCTAGCTATCTGACAGATAGAGATATGAGGTGGCTATTATTACTATCTGATATCTGTTTGTATGGACATGTTTTGCAGCCTTTGTTTTGTCCCGTTTCAACAGAATTAAAGGAACTAGCTTTTGCTAGTTGATGTTCAGTTAGAGAGAGAGGTGGCCAAAAGTTGGCAAACATTAGCTATTATTTTTGCCTCAATCACACTAGACCTGAATCAAACATCGGCCAAAGGACTGAAGATTGATATTTTGACATTTTTTCATTGCAATGTGAGTTTTATTTGTCAGTATGGTCATGAAATGTTATTGATCTGTCAGTTTCGCTAGTTGATTCCCTACTTTTCACACTGACATAGTAATAAATAGAGCTAACATTACAGGCATCATTGTCATGGTGCACAGCAGAGGTCTTCATCAAATCAAATCAAATGTATTTATCACATACATATGGCATATTTGTACCTTGTCAGCTCGGGGGTTTGAACTTGCAACCTTCCGGTCACTAATCCAACGCTCTAACCACTAGGCTACCCTGCCATCCCAATACAATAAAGCAAGTAAAACACTGGAATGGTAGATTTGCAATGGAAGAATGTGCAAAGTAGAAATAAAAATAATGGGGTGCAAAGGAGCAAAATAAATAAATTAATTAAATACAGTAGGGAAAGAGGTAGTTGTTTGGGGTAAATTATAGGTGGGCTATGTACAGGTGCAGTAATCTGTGAGCTGCTCTGACAGTTGGTGCTTAAAGCTAGTGAGGGAGATAAGTGTTTCCAGTTTCAGAGATTTTTGTAGTTCGTTCCAGTCATTGGCAGCAGAGAACTGGAAGGAGAGGTGGCCAAAGAAAGAATTGGTTTTGGGGCTGACTAGAGAGATATACCTGCTGGAGCGTGTGCTACAGGTGGGAGATGCTATGGTGACCAGCGAGCTGAGATAAGGGGGGACTTTACCTAGCAGGGTCTTGTAGATGACATGGAGCCAGTGGGTTTGGCGACGAGTATGAAGCGAGGCCAACGAGAGCGTACAGGTCGCAATGGTGGGTAGTATATTGGGCTTTGGTGACAAAACGGATTGCACTGTGATAGACTGCATCCAATTTGTTGAGTAGGGTATTGGAGGCTATTTTGTAAATGTCATGGCCAAAGTCGAGGATTGGTAGGATGGTCAGTTTTACAAGGGTATGTTTGGCAGCATGAGTGAAGGAAGCCAATTCTAGATTTAACTTTGGATTGGAGATGTTTGATATGGGTCTGGAAGGAGAATTTACAGTCTAACCAGACACCTAAGTATTTGTAGTTGTCCACGTATTCTAAGTCAGAGCCGTCCAGAGTAGTGATGTTGGACAGGCGGGTAGGTGCAGGTAGTGATCGATTGAAGAGCATGCATTTAGTTTTACTTGTATTTAAGAGCAATTGGAGGCCACGGAAGGAGAGTTGTATGGCATTGAAGCTTGCCTGGAGGGTTGTTAACACAGTGTCCAAAGAAGGGCCAGAAGTATACAGAATGGTGTCGTCTGCGTAGAGGTGGATCCAAGACTCACCAGCAGCAAGAGCGACCTCATTGATGTATACAGAGAAGAGAGTCGGTCCAATAATTGAACCCTGTGGCACCCCCATAGAGAATGCCAGAGGTCCGGACAGCAAACCCTCCGATTTGACACACTGAACTCTATCAGAGAAGTAGTTGGTGAACCAGGCGAGGCAATCATTTGAGAAACCAAGGCTGTCGAGTCTGCCGATGAGGATGTGGTGATTGACAGAGTCGAAAGCCTTGGCCAGATCAATGAATACGGCTGCACAGTAATGTTTCTTATCGATGGCGCTTATGATACCGTTTAGGACCTTGAGCGTGGCTGAGGTGCACCCATGACCAGCTCTGAAACCAGATTGCATAGCAGAGAAGGTATGGTGAGATTCGAAATGGTCGGTAATCTGTTTGTTGACTTGGCTTTCGAAGACCTTAGAAAGGTATGGTAGGATATATATAGGTCTGTAGCAATTTGGGACAAGAGTGTCCCCCCCTTTGAAGAGGGGGATGACCGCAGCTGCTTTCCAATCTATGGGAATCTCAGACGACACGAGAGAGAGGTTGAACAGGCTAGTAATAGGGGTGGCAACAATTTCGGCAGATAATTTTTAGAGAGAAAGGGTCCAGATTGTCTAGCCCGGCTGATTTGTAGGGGTCCAGATTTTGCAGCTCTTTCAGAACATCAGCTGAACGGATTTGGGAGAAGGAGAAATAGGGAAGGCTTGGGCGAGTTGCTGTGGAAGGTGGCAGTGCTGTTGACCGGGGTAGGAGTAGCCAGGTGGAAAGCATGGCCAGCCGTAGAAAAATGCTTTTTGAAATTCTCAATTATGGTGGATTTATCAGTGGTGACAGTGTTTCCTATCTTCAGTGCAGTGGGCAGCTGGGAGGAGGTGTTCTTATTCTCCATGGATTTTACAATGTCCCAGAACGTTTTTTAGTTAGTGTTGCAGGAAGCAAATTTCTGCTGGAAAAAGCTAGCCTTGGCTTTTCTAACTGCCTGTGTATAATGATTTCTAGCTTCCCTGAACATCTGCATATCACAGGGGCTGTTCGATGCTAATGCAGAACGCCATAGGATGTTTTTGTGTTGGTTAAGGGCAGTCAGGTCTGGGGAGAACCAAGGGCTATATCTGTTCCTGGTTCTACATTTCTTGAATGGGGCATGTTTATTTAAGATGGTTGGGAAGGCATTTAAAAAAAAATATCCAGGCATCCTCTACTGACGGGTTGAGATCAATATCCTTCCAGGATACCCCGGCCAGGTCGATTAGAAAGGCCTGCTCGTTGAAGTGTTTCAGGGAGCGTTTTACAGTGATGAGTGGAGGTCGTTTGACCGCTGACCCATTACGGATGCAGGCAATTAGGCAGTGATCGCTGAGATCTTGGTTGGAGACAGCAGAGGTGTATTTAGAGGGCAAGTTGGTTAGGATGATATCTATGAGGGTGCCCATGTTTAAGGCTTTGGGGAGGTACCTGATAGGTTCAAATGTGCAACAATAACTTAAGAAATAGGTTAAATTACCAGAGATTCTTGCATGGCCCTTATATTAGGCTATCTGTATTACTGGGCTAGATCAGCCAATATATAAGAAGTAGTTTGAAGAAGGCAGAGTTGCACTCTATTTTATAGTCTACATTTTAGGAGTGTGTAAGGGATTTCCTCCTCTTCTTCCGAAGAGGAGAGGCGAAAAGGATCAGAGGACCAATATGCGGCGTGGTAAGTGTCCATGGTTCTTTTTAATACGTAAATGTACACATGAACAACTGACTACAAAAACAAGAAATGTGGGGAAAAACCCTAAACAGTCCTATCTGGTGCAGACACAGAGACAGGAACAATCACCCACAAACACACAGTGAAACCCAGGCTACCTAAGTATGATTCTCAATCAGAGACAACAAATGACACCTGCCTCTGATTGAGAACCATACTAGGCCGAAACATAGAAATACACAAATCATAGAAAAACAAACATAGACTGCCCACCCCAACTCACGCCCTGACCATACTAAATAAAGACAAAACAAAGGAGATAAAGGTCAGAACGTGACAGAGTGTGAAGATTTTCAGATGAAGAAATACAGTGATCAATATTTAGGCCTTTCTAGGCAATGTAGTAAACTATAGCCAAATTATAGGCCTATTTAGGAAGTACATTTCCTTGGAAAGATAACTGCCCTGTGGTTCTCCGCCCATGCATATTCTATAGACGACTCAATTTAACTGAGACCACACGTGCACCTAATCGCGCAGATATGGCTACTGAACTTGAAGCAGCAAGAATAGCACTTGTTGCATTTTACATAGGCCTATAGGATATAGCCTACCTTTTAGGAGGACAATTTGTAGGCAGAGACAAATAAATGGTGTTGTGACTTTACTTTCATGAATCTGATGACTTATTTATTTTATCCATTAATTATTTTTAATTGTTACCCGATCAAATTAATCTTGTAACAATTAACTCATTAGGATTGTGCGCACCATGAAGAGGTTGTTTAAAGAGTTACAATCTCCCAAATTAAACTCCATAAGGTATATACAGTGGGGCAGAAAATGAAGTTAGTCAGCCACCAATTGTGCAAGTTCTCCCACTTAAAAAGATGAGAGAGGCCTGTAATTTTCATCATAGGTACACTTCAACTATGACAGACAAAATGAGAAAAAAAATCCAGGATCCAGGATTTTTTATGAATTTATTTGCAAATTATGGTGGAAAATAAGTATCACTCTTGAGCTTCCCTAAATAAGTATATCAAGTCAATTTGATGGAAACACATCTGTGGTGAAAATGTGCATCTTGTTTTTATGTGTATATTAGCATATTCACATGAAAATGTGTCGCCAATTGGATAGAAAACTAGCTATTGAGACTAATGTAGTCCAGACCATCCTCAGACCAAAGCTCAGGACCCTGGACTCGTCGGGAAAGCAAGATCAGAGGGACGCCAAATGACTGTCATGAATCAGCCAAAACCTGGTTATCCCCTCCCTCTGGACTATCTGAACAGACCAATTTATTATCCCACACTCTCGTAAACTGCTGAGAAGCTGACCTGTGCTGTGCAACATGCTTATATTTCAATTGAGTAAATCAATTTCATCAAGCTGTCCTTTTTTATGTTATTGCCCATCAGTTATGAAGGAAATGGGCTCCTTCTCTCCCTTTAGTGCAGAATGAGATTGCCGGGGCAAGGCACCATCTGTCTTAACACTCAATTAATTTGTATACCTGAGGGATGATGTTTTACAGGGTTGCTCGTGTATTCTGCTCTGAATTTGGTGTGTGTCTCCCATTGCAAGTCAGCAGGGCTTAAAATAATTCTCTAACCATTCCTGGCATTACCACTGTAGTGTCCGAGAAGCATGCTTTTATTATGGTATTACCTCTGATCAGGGCAGCCCTGAGTTGGTGTAAGGAGATAATACCCCTAAAGTGAAGATTTTAGTGTAACTTTTTTCTCCCCCCGGTGCCTCAGACTGATACAATCTGCAGTTTAGAGAAGGGCAGGAAAATGCTTTGGCATAAAATAAGAAATATAAACACCTTCTATCTGTAGCTCTTAAGGCAGGGATGATGAAATGGTTGATGTGGGTTGGCTTGTGGTGAAAGTACCACATGGTGTACTCACTCTGAGAGAATCTTCAAGGCCATGATAAAGTCAAGCGTTTAGTGTTTATGTCCATAAAGGGACGGGATGACTTTCTTAAATGCCACTTATAGAACCGTTTGACCAACTTGATAGGGTTCTGAATAGAGTGGCTTCATAACAACACTGAGAGCCATACAACGGAAGAAAGAGAATAGCACTGTCGTGTCTTTACTATCATTAAACTGGAGACTTTGTTTTTATCAAAGATTCTCTGTAATTAGTTACTCGATTAAACTGAATAATCATGTAACTGTAATTAACTAGGATGTTGGGGCACCAAGGAAAGTATTCAGATTAAAAAGTTATATAATTTCCCAATATAACCTTTCAGATATTTCCATATCTGATCAATAGTCTTCTGATTAATGATTTATTTATTTTACCTCACGTTAGTCTCATTCCAAACATCGTAAATTGTTGGTTATCTGCACGAATCCAGTCTTCACTATGAGTCATCCATAAATCAATTGTCTTAACTTTTTTGGGCTGCAGGGGCAGTATTGAGTAGCATGGATGAAAAGGTGCCCATTGAAAACGGCCAGCTCCTCAGTCTCAGTTGCTAATATATGCATATTATTATTAGCATTGGATAGAAAACACTCTAAAGTTTCCAAAACTGTCAAAATATTGTCTGAGTATAACAGAACTGATATTGCAGGCGAAACTCTGAGGAAAATCAAAACAGGAAGTGGCTTCTATTTTGAAAACGCCATGTTCCATTGCCTCCCTTTGCTGGATTTAAAGGGATATGAACCAGATTCCTTTTCCTATCGCAACCTCAAGGTGTCAACAGTCTTCAGACATAGTTTCTGTTTTTTATATTGAAAAATGAGCCAGAACAATAACATCGCGTCAAGTGGTCACATGAGTTATGCTCGCGCAACAGAATTTGGATAGGTATTGCTTTTCCCTCTCCTACTGTGAAAGACATTTGCAGTTGATATAATATTGATTATATATTTTAAAAACAACCTGAGGATTGATTATTAAAAAAACGTTTAAGATGTTTCTGTGGACATTATGGAAACTATTTGGAATTTTTGACTGCGTTGTCATGACCGCTCTTTTCTGTGGATTTCTGAACATAACGCGACAAACAAACTGAGGTATTTTGGATATAAAAATCATCTTTATGGACAAACGGAACATTTGTTGTGTAACTGGGAGTCTCGTGAGTGAAAAAATCCGAAAATCATCAAAGGTACACGATTAATGTGATTGCTTTTCTGATTTTTGTGACCAAGCTTCCTGATGCTAAGCGTACTTAATGTTTTGTCGTGCGATCGATGAACTTACACAAACGCTTGGATTGCTTCACTGAAAAACATAATTTCAAAATCTGACACGACAGGTGGATTAACAAAAGCCTAAGCTGTGTTTTCCTATATCGCACTTGTGATTTCATGAATATAAATATTTGTAGTAATATTTATTGAATGTAGCGCTATGCTATTCAGCGGTTGTTGATGACACTTATCCCGATATCGGGATTGCAGCCATAACAAGTTAAATCATGTATTTATTACTAACTAAGTAATTAACAGAAATGCATAAACAAACAGTAAATATGGTTACATGAAATAATAGAACGTGCCCTAGTTGGGATGAACCGGCATGGCGGCTTGCTGGATAAAGGGGCAATGGGGGGTCGACTTCTTCCCTACAAAGTTAATTATAACAATTAAAATGCTAATCCCTTACACATGAACCCTCACTCATTCGAGAACAACTGCAATCAATATATATATTTACGCTCAGTGTGTCGTCTTGATCGCTGGTGAAAAGTCTTTATTTTGTAGAATTGTCTGTCTCTCTCCCCCTCTCTCTCTCTCTGTCTTGGTTAGAGGGGATAGTTCAAAGTGACATTCGTTATAGGATGGACGTTTCAGTGGTTGTCGTTCTTCGCGTTCAATGATGCTGAATTCCTAGCTGCAGACTAGTAATCAATATCAAAGACTTGTTCTTATTCTGTCAGTATCGATTGTCTAACAGTTTAACCACATGGTATGGTTAAAAAGATTCAGCAATGGTCTACACCTTTAGCCCTCTCGTAATTGGGGTAAGCTTGGTCCCCTGATAATTTCTCAAAGTTGGGTTTTATTCGGAATGGCAGAAAAGGGGCTGTCCCAGGATGTCTGACCCTAACTGGGCTCAGGTGCGGTCCTCTGATTTAGTTCAAATCAAAAGGGAATTGTATTTTTCTTCATTAAACAGTCCACAATCATATTACACAATTATACAAACAGTATCATACTCACTCATCCATCTTATACAACAATTAGATGTAAACCTCATATCTGAGGCTATTATATAAACAGAGTTATGGTAATGTGGCCACACCGTGTCACGAATCCCGCTTCCTGAGTCTGTGTTTGCCTGTGTTTCTGTCCTGGAGTGTGTTTCCGGTGTCCTGGAACGCACCCTGTCTGGTTGCCGGGCGAATTAGCTTGTTGGGAGATCAATGTTCACCCGCACCTGTATCCCATCAGTAATCTGCACACCTGTCCTGATCATCACCTCTCCCCTTCAAAAGCTCTGACCTGACATCCATTCCCTGCCGGATCGTTAGCCATGAACAGTATGTTGTGCCCACGAACCAGCCTCCAGTTCATAGAGTTTGTTTTGTTTTATTGTTTTGTACGTCTTGCTTGCCTTTAACTTACCGCCGTTTGTTTTGTCTACAGCCATTCACCCGGAACCCATACCCCATCCCTGTCTGCTCGTCGCCAGTGAGTTGTTATCCATTGGATCTGCCTATCCACTCCCATCAACCCACCTCCGCTGCCCGCTCCTCCACCCGGAACTATCTACCTCCACGTTCTCATTGATTAATAAATACTCACCATCTTTATACTCACCTTGTCCTGGTCTGCTTCTGGGTCCAATTCTGGTAAACCCTGACACACCGTCTTTCTTGAGCTTCCCATGTTGTGCCAAACGGACCAGTTCGTAGCTGGATTCTTCACCGATCTTTTACACTTTCTCTGGAACATGGAATTTGTTCGTACCTCAAGTTCTGTGAGGTGGAAGGATTTCCTTTGTCCTCTGTGAAAGTTGACCCTATCTCTAATACTGTGTGGCCATGAGGCAGGGTCTTCTGAGGAATTTACGATCTCTGACCACAGCAGTCTGGTTGTAGAAGCAGAGAGCGGGGGATGGTGCTCGCTGTACTCAAAGAGGGTAACGTCATGACAGCACTAATGGAATGAAGGTAGGAATCTGGAATCTGAAGGACTGTCAATGTGATGGTGACAAGTTAGGCCTACATGAGGAACCCACTCATCTTGAATCTGGGATATTTTTAGTACATCTGATTTGAATGAGGCTGTAGTGATACTATGGTTTAAAACATTTATAATACCCTATTGAGTACTGCAATTATTTCTGATTACATTTCGCAGCTGGGAAATTACCTGACAGCTATAATGAGGTTAACCTTTTACACTCATGGGAATTTGTGTAAGGTCCTGGGTGTTGTGAGGGTGAAATCAGGTGCAGGAAAGCAGAGTTCAATAAAGTGCTTTTTTTAATGCACACACGGTGAACTATGGTCACCCCACTTACGGGTGCTCAAACCAAATGCCCCAGACACAGGGAAACGAAAACAGTCTAGCACTAAATACACAAACATGTACATCTAATGCAAACACCAGGGTTACAATAATCAATCCCACACAAAGAACCAGGCGGGCCGGCTGACTAATAAAGCCTCACTAATTATAACCAACTCAAACCAGGTGTACTCAATAAACACATAAGGAGGGGGAAAAAGAATCAGTGGCAGCTAGTAGGCCGGCGACGACGACCGCTGAGCCACCCGAACGGGAAGGGGAGCCACCTTCGGTCGGAGTCGTAACAATTGGCCTATTTGGATAGTGTCGCATCTGCTCCTGCAATGCCCTCTACTGCTCATCCTGTGTCTCCTTGACCTGCCACCACTTCCCCAGTACTCTCTCCCGCGCTGGGTGTGTGTGTGATTGTTTGGGCGGAGACAGGTGTGCTGGAGTCAGAGCAGATCCCCACCAGCTGCAATCTGTTCCATAATCAAGACCTCTACAAATACTCAGCCCTGCCACTTCCATGCTGCCAGATCGTCATTTCTGCTCAGTCAGTCTATGGTTCTAGCCATTTGTTCCTGTTTAGATCCTGTTGTCCCTGTTTTCCCTTGACTGACACTGTTTTCCTCTCCACTACAGTTCTGCCCACTCTTACTCTGGTCCATGTCTCCAGTCCCACATCTCGTCATCCTGCTACTCTGTCCTGGAATCCCCACTCTACAACTCCCTTGGATTCCCCTCTGGACCTGCTTACCCTGTCCCAACCCCTCTCGCTCAGCCTCAGCCTCCACACCTGGTTTCTTGCAACCCGCCCAAGCTTCCCCTGGCCTGCACTCCATCTTCCCCCTGTATTTCAATAAATACTGTACCTTGGTTGCTTCATCCCAGTTTCCTCATCTGAGTCTTCTCTTGCATTTTACATGTACTATACTTCTCTCTGCATTTGTTGATAACGAAATCAGATTTTCTTTTGGATACATTCAGTAACAATACATTTTCTGGAAAATGTGGGGTAGGTGCAACATAAGACAAAAAAAAGTGTCTGAGTAAGAGGACTAACTGGTGGATCCAAGTGGCCACGCAGTAATTTCAATGCACCTTTATGACTCAAAAAAGAGTCTTCAACTATAAAGTGATTTTTTTAGCTTTCCTAGCTGTGCCATTGAGGAACTAGAGCAAGCACACTTGTAGTTGTTTTGTTTGGAACATAACCCTGCATCCCCCCCATCACACAATGACTGCTGTTTATGCAATCCCAAATCGGCCCATTATAAATTGCAATCAGGGTCAGGTAGGCATCATTTGAAAGCTTGTTCTATTGTCAACATGACTAGCTAAGTTTTAAAATGCAATCTTACAGTGTTAGGCTTTGATAGGTTTATTCAGAGAACCGGACATCGTTCAGTGCGCTGCGTGGTTATATTGATTGAATAATGGGCTTTTACATCACATTTTTCCCGTGGTTGGGGTCGTGAGAATTTTCACATTATAAAAATGGGGCCGTAGGCCAACATAGTTTGCCCTACCCAATTAGTCTCTAATGCGAGACTTTGGGTAGGCCTGGGGAGATTACCCAATAGTAAATACACTTAGCAGTGTGCAACAATACAACAATGGAAAAAATAGGACTCGAAATTTGTGGTAGAAAGATTCAGTTCAAGACTGTTTTTATGTTCTGGAATGAGCCCTAGAGAGAGTTTGGGAAATTTTAGAGCAAGACACCATTGTTTTTCACATTCTGTGTTGTGTATTACCATTCAGTGTTTCTCTTCTCAACAATTCTCAATTACTATACCCTGTCTTGAAAACGTCCAACTCTGGATTTCTCTGTTCTACACTCAAAAAAGAAAGTCTTTGGATCTAGATAAAGGGATACTTGGGGATTTTGGCAATGATGTCCTTTATCTACTTCCCCAGGATCAGATGAACTTCTGGATACCATGTTTATGTCTCTGCGTCCAGTATGAAGGAAGTTAGATGTAGTTTCACAGTCCAATATTAACTAGCATTAGAGCATTCACTGGACGTCTATCTGCTCGCATGTCACAGTATCATTGGCCTGCAAAACTACCTCTAGCTTTCTTCATACTAGACCCATTCATCACCCAAATGCTGAGGTATCCCATTAAGATAACACACAGCTTTATCTAGGTATTCTATCAGAACTAGGGTATTGCCAAAATCCCAAAGTATCCCTTTAATTCTATTTTGGACAGCAGTGACATCTAATGGAAACAGGCTATTTTTACATTAAATTATTAATACCGATCTATAATTGTATTATTGAAACACTACTGAATTGAGAAATAATAATTATAAATGATTTTGTCCAATTGACAAAATCTATTTAGGTAATCAAGTTTCAACTCAATTAGATCAGGTAGCTCCCAAATAAATGTGCATTCATCCTAACTACAAACTGAAAAAAAGCATTTTGTTACATTCAGCAGTTTTGTTTCCAATTAATAACAGAATAGTGAAGATTTCAGGAGCTTTTGTAAGGGTTTTCCTCTGGTGAAGGAGAAGCGGACCAAAATGCAGCGTGGTGGTTATTCATGTTCTTTAATAAAGGAACTCTAGGACCTAAACAGTCCTATCTGGTGAAAACACAGAGACAGGAACAATCACCCACAAACACACAGTGAAACCCAGGCTACCTAAATATGGTTCCCAATCAGAGACAATGACTAACACATGCCTCTGATTGAGAACCAGATCAGGCCAGACATAGAAATAGACAAACAAGACATCCAACATAGAATGCCCACTCAGATCACACCCTGACCAACCAAAACATAGAAACATACAAAGCAAACTATGGTCAGGGTGTGACAGCTTTGTGCTAACACCTGCTTCTTGCTCATTCATGAGCTTCTCTGATAGCTCCTAAACCAGCAGAATTTAAGAGACAATAAACTAATGAACAGATCAGTATAGCTAAGATTCTCAGTAACGGTTACTTACATTTTTTTACATGTGGTTGTTTGTCTACCTTAGTTGAATGCACTGACTCAAGTCGCTTTCAATAAAAGTGTCTGCTAAATTACCAAAATGTAAATGTAGAAATGTATGGTTATTATTCTAATGAGCTCTGCGCCCCTCTTTGACCAAACAAAATTTGGTCAATTCATTTCTACATGATGGAATCTGGTGCAGATCAAGTTCCACCATGCAGAAATGCTCCGCCATTCCCTATTTGCTCAAATTCTAATAGTTTGCCTAATTTCAGTTTATGTGACAAAACAAGCAAATATATTCGAGAGAATCATTTTACCATCTAAACCGCTGTGAAATATATTTTCCATAACCAAAAATATTGTATTTTCAGCTGTTTGAAGCTGGTGTATAAAACCGAAAATAAAAGACACAAAAACAAAACTTAAGAACGAGAAGAGAAATAACGCACATAGGACGTATGTACCACTTCTTAGACTTGCTTTCAATGAGAATGACAGATCTACAACACACATTTATATGTGAATTTGGTTGGGTAGTCCAAAAAGTTACATATCGCAGCTTTAAGTAAATTCTACAAGAGACAATTACATTCCACCATAAAACATAATTGTGTAATGTTAACAAAATATGATAGAGCAAAACTTAAGGGCAGACAAAATAAAATGTTTGAGTGCATAGACTGTGTTTACTACTAATATGAAACACTCGTTTGAGACAAGCACTCTTCAGGCAAGTCCTATACATTTTTCAGATGTGGTATCCTAGGAATACCTAGGATAGGATAAGTAATCCTTCTCACCCCCCCCCCCCCCTTAAATGATTTAGATGCACTATTGTAAGTGGCTGTTCCACTGGATGTCAGAAGGTGAATTCACCAATTTGTTAGTCGCTCTGGATAAGAGCGTCTGCTAAATGACTTAAATGTAAATGTAAATGTAATTATTATTATTATTAAGAATAATATTTATTATTTGGTTAAACAATGCCATTCGAGTTTTTTGTTTGATTGTTTATGCAATAAATTAACAGGAAGGATGCTGCACCCTACTATAATAATAATCCTTCTCACATTTGGCACCAGCTAGTTTATTTAAGGAAATTATGAGTTGAAACTGTTATTTCTAAAAAAATATGTACATGTCCCAGCGACAGATTGATCAATTAACACCAGAGTGTGTATTCATTTTTATTTTACCTTTATTTAACAAGGCAAAGCTGTTAAGAACAAATTCTTATTTTCAATGACAGCCTAGGAACTGCCTTGTTCAGGGGTAGAACAACAGATTTTTACCTTTGTCAATTTGATCTCGCAACCTTTCGGTTACTAGTCCAACGCTCGAACCACTAGGCTACCTGCTGGCCATAATCTTGTATGAATGCAATGTGTTATGGGTAAACCCCCATATTTTTCAACCATTAGGCTATTTGACAGTCCACTCTCCCCTTGTGATTTGATATTCCCTTTCGGTGGTTTTGTGAAATGGATTCTTCCGACACCCCTGTGGTAAAGCATGTCTTCCATGGTCTCGGTCGAGCTGCTGGAAGCTAGAACTGTAGCCTCCTCGTAAGGTTCTCTCCCCCAGAAAGAAGGTACAAATAATGCTATAAAGAGATAATGAGGTGTGCTCCCTTACTCCTCTGAGAGAATAGGCAGTATCCATTTTATAATTTATATAATATAATATAATTTTATAATTTACTGTGTTGAAAGCAAAGGCGATAGACCAGAACACTGCATTTGCTATGACTCTGGAGACTTCCAGTACATTGTGTTCCCCTTTTTGCCTTCCCCCGTGAGTCACGATCTCTTGATATGACAGTATGATGAAAGAGCTATGTATGCTGAGAGAGCCCACTTCACACTCTAGGTGCACAAACCACCTCTGCTACTAGCCAGAGAGCATGGGCTGCAAACATTTATTTTTGTTTACGAACCCAAGCATAGATCAAAATTAAATACTTGTAATAGGCCTCTAATTTAAAAAATAATGTTTTTTATTTAAAATTTGTAGAACAATATTCTGGAAATGTTGCAAAAATGCAAAATTTGCTATGAAAATCTTGATAATTAAAATTAAATGGTAGGACATTGTGTAATGGCATATCAATCTGAAATTAAGTCAGAAAACTTTGGGCATGATATTTGGATATGAAAATGTTGTGTTATGAAAACTGTGAAAATCAATCAAAAATCAAAATCTGTATTTTATACCCAGGGAGTCAGGAAACAGGTGCGGAATGTGTTTCATCATCATCAGCAAACATCAGCAAACAGGTGAAGAGTACTGAACGTAACCAAAACCACTACTACCTAATGACTGAGGCTTACTGAGGGTATGAGAAGGGAGAGTAATCAGGGTGGTGATGAAGTCCATATGTGCTTAACGAGGGGGAGCAGGTGTGCGCAATAATGGTTGCCAGGTGTGCGCAATGTGGGTTGCCAGGACCAGTGGTTAGTAGATATGTAATATCAAGGTGCCAGAGTGGGAGGAGATGTGACAACATGGATCAAAAGCATTGACAAGTGATGGTAAATATTTTGTAATGGTGTATCAATCTGAAATTAAGTCATATTTTGCCGTGAATAAAATCTAGTTTGCAGAAAATATTTCTGGAAATGTTGCAAAAAGACAACATTGGGTATGAAAATATTGGGTATTAAAATTCAATGGTATGAAAAAAATCTAAATAGATCAAAAATATTGACATGTGATGGTAAATACTGTGTATTGGTTTTTAAATATTAAATTAAGTCATATTTAAAAGCAAATTGTATTGGTCGCATACTCGTATTTAGCAGATGTTAATGCGGGTATAATGAAATTCTTGTGTTCCTACCTCCAACAGTGCAGTAATGTCTAACAATACACAACAATACACACAAATCTAAAAGTAAAAGATTGAAATTAAGAAATACAGACATTTTAGGATGAGCAATGTCAGAGTCTGGAGTGTGTATGTATGTTTAAGGTTCTGCTTTTCTTCTCTTAGTTAACCGTGTGTTCTTTATGTTCTCGAACATAGCCCTGTTTCTTTGTGTTCTGGAACGTAGCCCTGTCTTTCATTTTTGTTCATTGATTTCACCTGTGTTCAATTCTCATCAGCTCCCTATTTAGTTCAGTTCTTTCTGTTTGTATGGTTGTGAGGTATTGTTTGTTTTTTTGAGAAGGAACCAGAAACAGTAATTTCGACAAGTTTATATCTTTTAGAGACCCAACATGTAATGAAGTATATTTATCATAGTTGGGTTTAAGTCCAAAGAAACTCGAGGAATTATCCAGGTCCTCAATAAGGCCCTTCAAGGCTAAAGATGGAGTACTCGAGAGAACTTGAAGCATTGGCTTACATTGATACTTTTGTCTCTAATCCATAAATGTTTTGCCCCTTAATGTTGTCATTGGGAGAAGGATATCACAAAACTCAATGTCTAGTCACATTGGAGGAACTTGACAAGAGACCAATCTTCTGTAACAATTTTCTGTAGTTACTTTTTTTTACGATACCAGTTATGTTACACTCTTGAAAAAAGGTGCAAAGTAGAACCTTATACGGTTATTCGATTTGTCCCAATAGGTGAAACCTTTTTGGTGCTAGGTAACACCCTGTAAATGGTTCTACAGAGAACCATCTATGCCTAGAACCCTATATTAATAGTTATTCTACCAATAACTATTTTATCTTCTAAAGGCTCTCCTCTAAAATGGGGTCTACCGATAACAATTTTTAAGGGTTCTGAATGATTCCGGCAGACTTATCGCCTTTCAAATCAAACTCTTTATGACAATACATTACATATCTCAATAAGCCTTTCTTTGCGGGCCAAGTTATACCCTAACATAGCAGCATTAGAAAACTCCCTTTGTATATGTCAAATACATTTTTTTATTGAAATGCACTGTCAACTTCCTACATTTAGAATGACTGCCAGGGTAGGGATGAATGATTCATGGGACTACCAAAATCATCTCAACTGTAACTATTACAGTAATGGGTGAAATTCATCTAAAATATTGGATTTGTTTACAAAAGTGTATGTTATATTTTTTTTGTATTGTAAGATTAATCAAATTATCATTAATATGATTTTGATGGGCATGGTTGAGTGTTTTACTCAACACAGTAAAAATTACACAATCCCACACTACTCAAAAATCTAATAAAATCAAATTATATTGGTCACATACACATGGTTAGCAGATGTTAATATGTGTGTAGTGAAATGCTTGTGCTTCTAGTTCCGACAGTGCAGTAATATCTAACAAGTAATCTCACAATTCCAAAACAACTACACACAAATCTAAAGGGATTTAGATTTAGGTATTAACAACAGCACAAGTTTTTTTACACCACTGAGTGTTAAGTTAATTTAACTCCTGAATCAAGACTAGAAATGTTACACTGAAAAGTCAACACTAGGTAAAACTGGTCAATTTGGTGTGTACCATATACAATACATTGCTGATTCATACTCCATTCTATTCTCCTACACTCCTACACTATTCTCTGCTTAATAAAATCACAGAAAATAACCATTTGAAAGACAGAAATCCTGGCAAAGATATCAACTCTGTATATAGCTTCGTTATTGTGTTACTCTTTATAATTTTTTACGTTAGTTTATTTGGTAAATATTTTCTTAACTCTTCTTGATTTGCACTGTTAGTTAACCTGTTATGACTGTAATCCCTATATCGGGATCGATATGACAACTACCAGTGAAAATAGAAGGCACCAAATTCAAACCACAGAAATCTCATAATTACAATTCCTAAAACATACATGTGTCTTATATCATTTTAAAGCTATCTCGTTGTTAATCCCACCAAAGTGTCCGAATTCAAATAGGCTTTTCAGCGAATGCACTACAAATGATTATGTTAGGTCTTCACCAAACCACAATAAGCACAGCCATTTTCCAGCAAAATATAGCATTCACAAAAGGCATAAATAAAGATAAAATTAATTACTAACCTTGAATTATCTTCATCAGATGACACTCATAGGACTTCATGTTACACAATACATGCATGTTTTGTTTGATAAAGTTCATATTTATATCAAAAAATCTGAGTTTACATTGGCTATTTAGATTCACTAGTTCCAAAAACATCAAGTGATTTTTGCGTAGCCACATCGGTTCAACAGAAATACTCATCATAGATGAAGATAAAAGATGATAATACAAGTTATACACATGAAATTATAGATATACCTCTCCTTAATGCAACCGCTGTGTCGGATTTCAAAAAAAAGTATATGGAAAAAGCAACCCATGCAATAATCTGAGACGGCACTCAGAACAGTAGCCAAATTAGCCTCCATGTTGGAGTCAACAGAAACCATAAAATACATGATAAATGTTTCCTTACCTTTGATGAACTTCATCAGAATGCAGTCCTAGAAATCCCAGGTCCACAATAAATGCTTGATTTGTTCGAAAATGTCCGTTATTTATGTCCAATTAGCTACTTTGGTTAGTGCGTTTGGTAAACAATTCCAAAGTCACAAAGCTCGTCCACTATGACGTGACGAAATGTCCAAAGTTCCGTAACAGTCAGTAGAAACATGTCAAACGATGTACTGAATCAATCTTTAGAATGTTGTTTACATATATCTTGAATAACATTCCAACCGGAGAATTAGAATTACTTCAGATAAGCGGTGGAACGCAAGTCCTCCCCCTGTGAACGCACCTGGTGAAAGCATGGTCCACTCATGGCTGTGGTGACTATTTCCTGTGTCAATCGCCCCCCCTTCACATTAGAGTCATCAGACTCTATTATTGACTGCTGACATCTAGTGGAAGGCGTAGGAAGTGAAAACTCATCCATATCTCGCTGTAATTTTAATGAGACCTTGGTTGAAAATATGCCATCTCCAGAAAAGAAAACAAGAGTGGAATTTCTCAGGTTTTTGCCTGCTATATGAGTTCTGTTATACTCACAGACATAATTCAAACAGTTTTAGAAACTTCAGAGTGTTTTCTATCCAATACTACAATTAATATGCAAATATTAGCAACTATGACTGAGGAGCAGGCCGTTTTGATATGGGCACCTTTCATCCAAGCTACTCAATACTGCCCCTGCAGCCATAAAAAGTTAAGGGCTTGTAAGTAAGCACTTCACGGTAAGGTCTAAACTTGTTGTATTCGGCTCATGTGACAAATAACATTTGATTTGATCTATGTCAGTATTGTATTTTTTATTTAACTATGCAAGTCAGTTAAGAACAAATTCTTATTTACAATGACGGCCTAGGAACAGTGGGTTACCTTGTTCAGATTTTTAACTTATGGTTACTGGCCCAATGCTCTAACCACTAGGCTGCCTGCCGCCCCTTGTATATGTACAATGACTAAGGGAATGGCAGATATGTGTAAAAATATATAGTGCATTCGGAAAGTATTCAGACTCCTTGACTTTTTCCACATTTTGTTATTTTACAGGCATACAGGCTTCTACCTGGCCACTCTACCATAAAGGCCTTATTGGTGGAGTGCTGCAGAGATAGTTGTCCTTCTGGAAGGTTCTCTCATCTCAACAGAGGACCTCTGGAGCTCTGTCAGAGTGACCATCGGGTTCTTGGTCACCTCCCTGTCCATGGCCCTTCTCCCCGATTGCTCAGTTTGGCCGGTTGGCCAGCACTAGGAAGAGGCTTGGTGGAAGCCACTTTGTTCTTGGGGACCTTCAATGCTGCAGACATTTTTTGGCACCCTTCCACAGATCTGTGCCTCGACACAATCCTGTCTCAAAACTCTACGGACAATTCATTAGACCTCATGGCTTGGTTTAAATAGACAGGTGTGTGTCTTTCCAAATCATGCCCAATCAATTAAATTTACCACAGGTAGACTCCAATCAAGTTGCAGAAACATCAAGGATGATCATTGGAAAAAGGAGGAACCGGAACTTAATTTAGAGTCTCATAGCAAATGGTCAGAATACGGTATTTCTGTTTTTATATTTTATAAACTTGCAAACATTTCTAAAAAACATTTGCTTTGTCATTATTGGGTATTGTGTGTAGATTGATTAGAGCAAATATATATATTATCAATTTTAGAATAAGGCTGTAACGTAACAACATTGGGAAAAAGTCAAGGGGTCTGAATACTTTCTGCATAGACTATAGGTACAGTTTAAAACGTTCCCACACCTATCTTTTTGAAGATATCAGATTACTCAAACTCCTGATGTTAAAGTTTAAACACTGAAGGAAATACTATTGCTCAGGCACTATTAAAAATACAGATTTTTTTCCAATTAAAAGCCTATTCAGATTCAGAAGGGTTCTATGTAGAACCGTAATTGCCTTCCAAAAAATCTTTCTTACCTTCCAAACAATTATCTCACACACACATACATACACACACACACACACAGACACACAAACCTTGAGGTTATGCTGCACTCGAACAGACAGAAATAAGAGGCTCTGACCATGGCAGCTTTGGTGCTGAGTGAGAATGATGTATGGAAACTGGATGAGGAAAATATTGGACAGGATTTTCCGTCCAGGTTGAGGTCTTTATTTTCAGCTGCCATTAAAGAGAAACTTCACCGCTGCTCTATTTCACTATATGTGGCCAAAAATATGTTATTAACATATCATATGTGTCATAGTTTTTTTTTATTTCCTCACAACATGCAAATTCATGCTTTTCTGCTTCTCAGCAGTAGAAATGTGCATTGGTGCAAGGTACATTGCCTTGCTGTAAGCTAACCACAATATCCAGAATTCATAGCGATTTCAGGATGTGGTGGGCCCGCCCCGTGGAGGTGTGAAAAATGTAAAAATGTCTGTGTTTGTAGCCAGCACTTTCAGTCAGAGGATTTCAAAACGGAACTGAAGTCTCAACTGATATGTTTTTGCCATGTTGTCGAACATTGACAAGAAATGCTGTTCCATTGATTTCCCCTGCACTTCATAAAGGGAGATATACAATCAGCCAACATCAGTGCAGCAGAAAATAAGTCACGCTGAGGTAACTTAGCTAAGGTTACATAGCTAACTAGCTAGCTGGTGAACTACATTTGTTTATCTAAACCAAAATGTAACTAGCTTTCATAATACGCTGAATAGACATTCTGAAAAAATATATAAAGGTAATTAGGCAGCTGCTATTTAGCGATGTGATTTGTAACTTTGTAAGCTAACGTTAGCATTGTTAGGTTACATTAGCTAACCTTTAGCCAGCCAACTAACTACCGCAGAGACTAACATGACTGTGTTCAATTTAAAGTCCGATCCCATCAACAGATGCAGAGACATCAACATCAAGCTCTTTCTAAAGTCTTACTAAAATCAACTAAATCTTTCTAGGACTCCATGATGTGCTAGCCATAAACATGCTTGTTGTAGGTGTGTAGGTGTGTTTACAACATCCATATTCAGTTAGACTGATGTTGTAGTATCATATAGAATGCCTAGTATGCTCACAACTGCTTTGTGGTACAGATATTGCTAGCTGTTGTACATATGTACAGTACCAGTCAAACATTTGGACACACCTACTCATTCCAGAGTTTTTCTTTTACTATTTTCTACATTATAGAATAATAGTGAAGACATCAAACTATTAATAACACAAATGGAATCATGTAGTAACAAAAAAAAGTGTTTTATATTTGAGATTCTTCAAAGTAGCCACTCTTTTCCTTGATGACAGCTTGGCAGACTCTTGGAATTATTTCAACCAGCTTCATGAAGTAGTCACCTGGAATGCATTTCAATTAACAGGTATGCCTTGTTAAAAGTTCATTTGTGGAATTTATTTTCTTCTTAATGTGTTTGAGCCAATCAGTTGTGTTGTGCCAAGGTAGGGGTGGTATACAGAAGATATCTCTATTTGGTAAAAGACCAAGTCCATATTATGGCAAGAATAACTCAAATAAGCAAAAAGAAATATCAGTTCATCATTACTTGACGACATGAATTTCTAACATTTCAAGAACGTTAAACGTTTCTTCAAGTGCAGTCGCAAAAACCATCAGGCACCATGATGAAACTGGCTGTCATGAGGACCGTCACTGGAAAGGAAGACCTCTGCTGCAGAGAATGTTCATTAGAGTTACCAGCCTCAGAAACTGCAGCCCAAATAAATGCTTCATATAGTTCAAGTAACAGACACATCTCAACATCAACTGTTCAACTGAATCAGGCCTTCATGGTCAAATTGCTACAAATAAACTACTACTAAAGGACACCAATAATAAGAGACTTGCTTGGACCAAGAAACTCGAGCAATAGACCGGTGGAAATCTGTCCTTTGGTCCAAATTTGAGATTTTTGGTTACAAATGCCCTGTCTTTGTGAGATGCAGAGTAGTTGAATGGATGATCTCCGCTTGTGTGGTTCCCTCCAAGAAGCATGAAGGAGGAGGTGTGATGGTGTGGGGGTGCTTTGCTAGTGACACTGTCAGTGATTTATTTAGAATTCAAGGCACAATTAATCACCATGGCTAAGTTGGGGAATAATCAGAATTGGTTGGTAACATAGGTAAGACGTTTTAGTGTTCATCATATGTTTGTAAGTTACTTCTCATCAGAATGTTGTTTTTGTATAATACTGTGGCGGGGTTGCAGTATCTGTTCTATGTCAAGACTAAGTTGCTTGGGCCGGAGAGAGGGGAGAGGTCAAGCATGTATCTCTTGGCTCCACAATGTCTGTGTGCCAGTCAGTGTGTCTCTGTGATCTTGTCAAGATAGGATTGATTTGATATATGCCTGTTGATATAGAGGATTGGTTTATGGTTCTGAGTTTGAGAAAGGAGACAAAGCTGGAAAATGAATTATGCCGATGCTGTCTTATCCTGTGTGTCTTTGCTATAAAAGTTCTCATTTGAAATGTGTAAGGGACTCTATGAGAATTCATTGATAGACACTGAATTGATCTGAGAGTCACAGGGTTGTGATAGAGCTCAAATAATTAAAGATGGACTTTGATAACTAACTCTGACTTGTGTGTGGCTTGCTCTCATGATTTGGTAAATAGAGGAAATTTCCACGACAGCTACCACAGCATTCTGCAGTGAAACACCATTCCATCTGGTTTGCGCTTTGCGGGACTATCATTTGTTTTTCTACAGGACAATGAACCAACACAACTCCAGGCTGTGTACGGGCTACAGTGCCTTGCGAAAGTATTCGGCCCCCTTGAACTTTGCGACCTTTTGCCACATTTCAGGCTTCAAACATAAAGATATAAAACTGTATTTTTTTGTGAAGAATCAACAAGTGGGACACAATCATGAAGTGGAACAACATTTATTGGATATTTCAAACTTTTTTAACAAATCAAAAACTGAAAAATTGGGCATGCAAAATTATTCAGCCCCCTTAAGTTAATACTTTGTCGCGCCACCTTTTGCTGCGATTACAGTTGTAAGTCGCTTGGGGTATGTCTCTATCAGTTTTGCACATCGAGAGACTGAGAATATTTACCATTCCTTCTTGCAAAACAGCTCGAGCTCAGTGAGGTTGGATGGAGAGCATTTGTGAACAGCAGTTTTCAGTTCTTTCCACAGATTCTCGATTGGATTCAGGTCTGGACTTTGACTTGGCCATTCTAACACCTAACACCTACCTAATTTCTATCAACATATTGATTGCACTACGCATGGGTTTAATACACTCGATCACCGCTACTCTAACTTCCACGATGCATACAAAGCCCTCCCCCGCATCCCTTTGGCAAATCCGACCATGACGCCAACTTGCTCATACCGTCTTATAGGCAGAAACTCAGTCAGGATGTACCAGTGACTAGGACCATTCAACGCTGGTCTGATCAATCGGAATCCACGTGTCAAGACTGTTTTGATCACATGGATCACAACTTCTTTGCCCGCTTTGAGGATAATAAAGTACCATCGTCACAGCCCACTAACAATCCCCCCTCTACTTCTCCATGGCCAACGTGAGTAAAACATTTAAACGTGTTAATCCTAGCAAGGCTGCTGGCATCCCGAGCCGCGTCCTCTGAGCATGCGCAGACCAGATGGCTGGTGTGTTTACGGACATATTCAATCTCTCCCTATCCCAGTCTGCTGTCCCCACATCTTTAAAGATGGCCACCATTGTTCCTCTACCCAGGAAGGCAAAGATAACTAAACTAAATGACTACAGCCCCCAGGCACTCACTTCTGTCATCATGAAGTGCTGTGAGAGACTATTCAAGGATCATATCACCTCCCTTACCGGCCACCTTAGACCAACTTCAGTTTGCATACCACCCCAGCAGGTCCACAGACGATGCAATCGCAATTACACTGCACACTGCCCTATCCCATCTGGACAAGAGGAATACCTATATTTGAAGTCGGAAGTTTACATACACCTTAGGAAAATACATTTAAACTCAGTTCTTCACAAGTCCTGTCTTAGGTCAGTTAGGATCATCACTTTATTTTACTCACTCTACTCTGAAATGTCAGAATAATAGTAGAGATAATGATTTATTTCAGCTTTTATTTCTTTCATCACATTCCCAGTGGGTCAGAAGTTGTTAATGGGATTTATATGTTTAAATGAATGATTAGAATATTCCACCCTGAAACCATATGATTGTATGAAATTGATTAGAATCATGAGATTATTTTAATGATGTGTGTGGTTTTAGTCAGTAGAATGATATATCTGTGAGTGTAGTTTTTAGGAAGAATTAGGGTATAACAATATATCTGTACAATATGTCTATTATAGTATCTTAAAAACAAACTGTCTGAGCAAGATTCGGTGTCGACCTATCTTGAGGGAGGATGGGGAGCGATTCTCACAGCCTCCCCTAATCTTTGTCGGCTGGGTAGCAGGACAGTAGTATGTGCGTAGGATACCTACTGTTTGTGTGGAAGTATGTACACAGCTATAAAATGAATGTCTTTGTATTCTTGACTTTAGAACATTCTCTGAATAAACTGTACTAACCTTTTGTCTTTGACTAATTATTATTATACCCATGGTCTTACAAACCTCGAGGATTGGTCAGAGCTATTGTTTGTTAGTTATTATCATTGGGATTAAAAATGATCATGACAGAAGTTTGTAGCTCTATTTATTAGAGAGGGGTAATGAAAGATTTTGTTCGGACGCCAGGCAGGTATTAACCATGCCGAAAGGAAAAGAATAGAATAGAGAGAGTACCACTACCAGACCCACACACATCAGCAGAAGAGACTGCCTAGAATGTGGCCTGTTTACCAGATAGCCAGTGGAGAGAAAAGTGAATACACACCCTATAAAACCCACATCACAGCACAGGGGTAACCCCACCAAAAATACCTCATACAATAATAATAATAATAATAATAATAATAATAATAATGGCAGAGCAAGAAAGAACCCAGTCATCAACAGAGGATTTGCAGTAATATGTATTATCTTCCAGTGGAGGAGTGCAGAGGGTATGAATGTGGGGGGTGTTCTTAGACACAACAAAGGCCTTAAAAATGTCCACAATCTTCTCGGCCACTTGTCATTAGTACACCCCACCTCAATACAGTTCAAATAACAATACACAACTTGCAAGCAACCTCCCTTTTAACTAAAATGTCCACCCAAATACTTATGGTGGGGAAATAATAGTCCAGCTCTAATGAACTTCAATAGGATGTGCATTTGAAAATAGAAAGTCTGTTGCAGGGTAAAGCACTGGAATGATAGAGGGAAGAGAAAGAGAGAAAGGGAACAAGAGAGATCTTAGCTGTGGTCTTCAGGCATGCAGGTGTACATTCTGACTGTCCGATGGTTTGTATGTTAACTTCTCTAGGGTAGAGGGCAGCATTCGGAATTTTGGATGAAAAGCATGCCCAAATTAAACTGCCTGCTACTCGGGCCCAGAATATATGATATGCATATAACTGGTAGATTTGGATAGAAAACTCAAGTTTCCAAAAATGTTAAAATAGTGTCTGTGAGTTTAACTGAACAGGCGAAAACCTGAGAAAAATCCATTCAGGAAGTAGTTTTTTAAATTATTTTTTTTGTTTTCTATTCAATGCCATTACAGTTTTCATTGACTTAGGACTGAAATTGCAGTTCCTATGCCTTCCACTAGATATCAACAGTCTTTAGAAATTGTTTCAGACTTTGATTCTGATGAATGAGGGAGTAAGACCAGTCTGAATGAGTGGACGTGTCACAGAGCTTTTTCATGCGCAATCCCGAGAGAGTGCCTTTCTTGTTAACCTTTTATAATCACGACGTTATTGTCCGGTTGAAATATTATAGATCATTTCGGCTAAAAACAACTGGATTAAATATAGGATTAAATATAAACATCGTATGACATGTTTCTATGAACTTTACGGATACCATTTGGATTTTTTTTGTCTGCCTGTTTTGACTGCGTTTGAGCCTGTGGATTACTGAAGAAAACGCAAATAAAAATAAGGTTTTTGGATATAAAGAGACTTTATCGAACAAATGGAACATTTGTTTAGTAAATTAATGTCTTCTGAGTGCAAACATATGAAGATCATCAAAGGTAAGTGATTCATTGTATCTCTTTCTGAGTTGTGTAACTCTTCTGCTTGGCTGGTTACTGTTTGTAATGATTTGTCTGCTTGGCTATGTTCTCAAATAATGGTAAGGTATGCTTTCGCCGTAAAGCATTTTTTAAATCTGACACCGTGGTTGGATTCACAAGCAGTATATCTTTAAACCTATGTAAAATATGTTTTGATTTCTGAGTTTTATAATGAGTATTTCTGTATTTGAATTTGGCGCTCTGTAATCTCACTGGATGTTGGTCAGGTGGGACGCTAGCGTCCCACATACCCTAGAGAGGTTAAAGCTTTGCAACAATGTTGCTACTAATCCATGCGATCCATAACCGGCGCGGTCCCAAACAAAAACAACCACGACCTAGAGGGGTCACACCGATGATTGAGTTAAATACTTTATAATCTACACACGCTGAAAACAAACAAAACTTCTGCAGCATAGCACACACAATCAAACTGTCGCTGCACCCAAGAGCTCCTCCCCAAAGAGCTGAACGAGCTGTCTTTATTTCCTCCTTCTTTACTGCTGATGTGCTCTTAAAGTGGCAGCGCACGGTTAAGGCTCCGTGCAGGATTTCACCACAATATTACATACACTCAATTAGTATTTGATTGGCATTGCCTTTAAATTGTTTAACTTGGGTCAAACGTTTCAAGTAGCCTTCCACAAGCTTCCCACAATAGGTTGGGTGAATTTTGGCCCTTTCCTCCTGACAGAGCTGGTGTAACTGAATCAGATTTGTAGGCGTCCTTGCTCGCACACGCTTTTTCAGTTCTGCCTAAACATTTTCTATAGGATTGAGGTCAGGGCTTCGTGATGACCACTCCAATACCTTGACTTTGTTGTCCTTAAGCCATTTTGCTACAACTTTGGAAGTATGCTTAGGTTCATTGTCCATTTGGAAGACCCATTTGCAACCAAGCTTGAACTTCCTGACTGATGTCTTGAGATGTTGCTTCAATATATCCACGTAATTTTCCATCCTCATAATGCCATCTATTTTGTGAAGTGCACCAGAACCTCCTGCAACAAAGCACCCCCACAACATGATGCTGCCACCCCTGTAAATCACGGTTGGGATGGTGTTCTTCTGCTTGCAAGCCTCTCCCTTTATCCACCAAACATAACAATAGTCAATATGGCCAAACAGTTCTATTTTCGTATCATCAGACCAGAGGATATTTCTCCAAAAAGTACTACCTTTGTCCCCATGTGCAGTTGCAAACCGTAGTCTGGCCTTTATGGCGATTTTGGAGCAGTGGCTTTTGCCTTGCTCAGTGGCCTTTCAGTTTATGTCGATATAGGACTCGTTTTACTGTGGCTCCTTGACAGTCATTCTGTACTTTTGTCTTGGTTTGGCCTTCAAACTTTAGACTCCCATCATCTTTACCCAAAGAATCGATAGCAGCTACATGGTTGCTTTGCAGTCCAGACACTTTGCACAGTCCCTCACATAATAAAGTGCATTTACTCACAGCTGAAATAACCCACTGTTTGTGTTTAAGGGAAGGCCAATCAGAAAAATCTCCTTGCTCAGCAGCAAGCGATGGGGCTTGTCTGGCAGTAAAACTGTCTTGGGCTGGATTTAAGAAGGCTAAGTCTGGCTCTGTTAGGGCTAGCGCTAAAAACAAGACCTTGCTGGATGGCTGAGAATGTTAACTATTGCAAATGAATATACAGTACACCCCCCCCCCCCCCCCCCCACACACACACACACACACACACACACACACACACACACACACACACACACACACACACACACAGATAGATACAGTTGAAGTCAGAAGTTTCAATAAACCTTAGTCAAATACATCAAAACACAGTTTTTCACAATTCCTGACATTTACTGAAACCCAAAATTCCCTGTTTTAGATCGGTTAGGATGACCACTTTATTTTAAGAATGTGAAATGCCAGAATAATAGTAGAGTGAATGGTTTATTTCAGCTTTTATTTATTTCATCACATTCCCAGTGGGAATTCCCAAGTTTACATACACTCAATTAGTATTTGCTAGCATTGTTGTTTAAATTGTTTAACTTAGGTCAAACGTTTTGGGTAGCCTTCCACAAGCTACCCACAATAAGTTGGGTGAATTTTGGCCCATTCCTCCTAACAGAGCTGGTGTAACTGAGTCCGGTTTGTAGGCCTCCTTGCTCGCACCCACTTTTTCAGTTCTGCCCTCAAATGTTCTATATAATTGAGGTCAGGGCTTTGTGATGGCCACTCCAATAGCTTGACTTTGTTGTCCTCAAGCCATTTTGCCACAACTTTGAAAGTATGCTTGGGGTTATTGTCCATTTGGAAGACCCATTTGCGACCAAGCTTGAACTTCCTGACAATGTCTTGAGATGTTGCTTCAGTATATCCAAATAATTTTCCATCCTCATAATGGCATCTATTTTGTGAAGTGCACCAGTCCCTCCTGCAGCAAAGTCCCCCATAACATGATGCTGCCACCCCCGTGCTTCACGGTTGGGATGGTGTTCTTCAGCTTGCAAGCCTCCCCCTTTATCCTCCAAACATAACAATGGTCATTATGGCCAAACAGTTCTATTTTTGTTCCATCAGACCAAAGGACAATTCTCCAAAAAGTACGATCTTTGTCCCCATGTGCAATTGCAAGCCATAGTCTGGCTTTTTTTATGGCGGTTTATGAGCAGTGGCTTCTTCCTTGCTGAGTGGCCTTTCAGGTTATGTCGATATAGGACTCGTTTTACTGTGGATATAGATACATTTGTACCTGTTTCCTCCAGCATCTTCACAAGGTCCTTTGCTGATGTTCTGCGATTGATTTTCACTTTTTGCACCAAGTACGTTCATCTCTAGGAGACAGAACGCATCTCCCTCCTGAGTGTATGACAGGAATTGTGAAAAAGTTTAAATGTATTTGACTCGGGTGTATGTAAACTTCCGACATACAGCTGTAAATTGGGTTAGAGCCTACAATGCAACTTTTTATGTGACGTGTTAAGCACATTTTTTCTCCTGAACTTATTTAGGCTTGCCATAACAAAGGGGTTGACTCAAGACATTTCCGCTTTTTATTTTTAATTAATTTGAATTGTTTTCAAAATAAAATATTCCACTTTGACATTATGGGGTATTGTTAGTCGCTGGCTTATACACATCTCTATGTAATCACTTTTAAATGCAGGATGAAACACAACAAAATGTGAAAAAGTCAAGTGGTGTGAATGCTTTCAGAAGGCACTGTAGCTCTTGTAATGGTAGCATGCAATGTAAGGTGAAAAAATGACTTAATGACTTACTGTCAAGTAGTGCTCCGTATTTCTGCTGGTACGGTAGCATGGCTCAACCTGGATGCTGTTAACATCCAAAGGAAAATAATAAGTAACAAGCTTTACATCTTAGCCACATCACTGAGTATGTCCAGATACTGCATTGCAGTTTACCATTCAGGCCATCAGCTTAACCTGGTGATGGAGTTAGAGTGGGTCTAATTGGACAGGAGTGTACTCAGCAGTGGAGGCTGTTGAGGGGAGAACAGCTCATAATAATGTCTGGAACGGAGCAAATGGAATATCATCAAACACCTGGAAACCATGTTTTTGATGTATTTGATACCATTCCGCTGATTCCGCTCCAGTTATTACCACCAGCCCGTTCTCCCCAAGTAAGGTGCCACCAACCTCCTGTGGTACTCAGTCAGTTGACTGTGTTACACACAAGCTAACAGTCAGGGGTTTGGCATGCAGACAGTTTGCCTCAGAGCCCAGATTAATGAATGGACACACAAGTACACAGATGAGCTCTTAGCATCTGCATCATTCATTCCTAGACACAGGGGCTTAGCTCTGTTAACGGTGAGTGAAAAGAAGACTGGACACATTATGACTACTCACTTTGAATAAGGAAAGGGTGAGAAGGTGGCTCAGTTAAGATCACTAGTCTGCTGTCTGGAGTCTAGAAATGAAATGATCAGAGCAGAACCACTGACCCTTAACAGATCAATGTGTATGCAGGTGTTGGTGTGCATCCTTTAATACGAGTTTGTTTCCTTCTAGCCCTTCACTGTTACTCATTCTAATCATCAGCTGTGTTTATGCTACGTAGCATGAGCAAGATCAGCCGTGTACTGATCTATAACACATCATAGTTAGTACAGTAATGTCAACACTGGGTATCAATCTGGTCATTAATTATTATCCCAATCGTTGTTCTCCTTTCCTGGAATATTGACTAAATATGTTAACCAGTGAGACTAATCAGTGTCCTACTGACCTTTACATTTACATGTGTTTTCCAAATTTTAGGCAATCCCGTTACCTTTCAAAGTGGACTGTATTAACCAGTGTCAGTGACAACTGTGTGCGTGCCACGAGACCAGGTAATATGCTGGTGAGAACAGTTTAAAGTGACATATAGTGCCCTCCTGTGTTCATCCCCCAAAAACGCAGACAAACTTCAGGTGTTGCAAGCCTAGTAGTGCTGAGCGATTAACTGTAATGGTTTTCTTCTGGGGAAAAAGAGGCGGACCAAAATGCAGCGTGGTTAGTTTTGTGCATCTTTAATAAAGATGAAAGTACAACAATCTACAAAACAAGAAACGTGAAAATCCAAAACAATCCTATCTGATGCCACAAACACAGGAACAATCACCCACAAAACCCAACACAAATCAGGCTACCTAAATATGGTTCCCAGTCAGAGACAATGACTAACACCTGCCTCTGATTGAGAACCATATCAGGCCAAACATAGAAATAGACAAACCAGACACACAACATAGAATGCTCACGTCCTGACCAACACTAAAACAAGGAAAACACACACGAACCCCCAAGGTGCGGACTCCGAACGCACAACCTAAACCTATAGAGGAGGGTCTGGGTGGGCATCTGTCCGCGATTGCGGATCTGGCGCTGGATGTGGACCCCACTCCATAATTGTCTTAGTCCCTCTCCTTAGCGTCCCTTGAGTGACGACCCTCGCCACTAACCTTGGCCTAGGAACCCTAACAACGGGCCCCACTGGACTGAGGGGCAGCTCGGGACTGAGGGGCAGCTCGGAACTGAGGTAGCTCAGGACTGAGAGGAAGCTCAGGACTGAGAGGAAGCTCAGGCAGGTTGATGAATCTAGCAGATCCTGGCTGGCTGGCGGTTCCGGCAGATCCTGGCTGGCTGGCGGTTCCGGCAGATCCTGGCTGACTGGCGGTTCCGGCAGATCCTGGCTGAATGGCGGATCCGGCAGATCCTGGCTGAATGGCGGATCCTGGCTGAATGGCGGATCCTGGCTGACTGGCGGACCTGGAAGATCCTGGCTGACTGGCGGATCCTGGCAGACTGACGGATCCTGGCTGACTGGCGGATCTGGAAGATCCTGGCTGACTGGAGGATCCTGGCAGACTGGCGGATTCTGGCTGACTGGCGGATCCTGGCTGACTGGCAATTCTGGCAGATCCTGGCTGAATGGTGGATCCTGGCTGAATGGCGGATCCTGGCTGAATGGCGGATCCTGGCTGACTGGCGGACCTGGAAGATCCTGGCTGACTGGCGGATCTGGGCAGACTGGCAGTTCTGGCAGATCGTGGATGAATGGCGGATCCTGGCAGACTGGTGGATCTTGGCTGACTGGCGGATCCTGGCTGACTGGCGGATCCTGGCTGACTGGCATTTCTCTAGATATAAATCAAATCCAGCCTGAAATGTGATATGTAGTAGGGAGTTGTAGTTTCCAACAGGCCATTATTCTACATAGTTTATTCTACACAACGTGGTAATTAACTACAATTACCATAATACAATTCCGCATGTACTGGTCCATTGTGTTTCTTTTTAAGCCTGCTAAGGAAAAGGCAGAAGCATGCAAGATCATGAGGGGATATAGAGAGCAGAGGTATCTCTACCTGAAAATACATGATTTTAAGTGATTAATAGCTGGTACTCGGCAGTCGTAAAAGTATGCCTTAATTACTTTGAAGAACTACAAAATAGTGATTTTGAAACACAGCACCGGCAGCAGCTCTATAGCGATGAGTGATGACTTGGAATTAAATAATAGTCATCAAATAAAGCAAATGTAATATATACAACAACTGAAATATTTAATTAAAGTAATGTGAATAAATGATTGTTAAGTGATAAGCAACAATGGGCAGTCACTACCATCATGGAACTTGAATTAATTGTTTTATTCTGTGTTACAGCATTCAACCCAAATAATAGAAACTGAAATAAAAAAAGTTGATTATTTTTTAATAATTGAACAAAGCCTCAAAAATCACTAATCGCTGGGCACTAAATCCTGGTCAACTGTATGAAGAATAGTTTGTGTAGGAGAGTAGGTCGAGTTTAAATGAAACAAATGGTTGGAGAAGTGGTCTTTAGCTGAGGTGAGAGGTTTGACGTGCTGCTTTTTCGTGAAAGTCAATTCATCTTCCATGATGCCATAATGCCCGGGTGGAGTTGATAAAAATGAGAGTCAAAAACCAAAGGCACATGTCAAATAATAGAGGCACACAATTCTTGATTTTTACAACCAGTACTTTCTTTTTTGGACATTAACTATTTGATAATAACCGAAAGGTGGAGACAAGGAGTAGATCTTTATTTAACATATGTAATACTGTGGAACAAAGAATTGTAATGGCTTTTTGACAGACAATGGAGATAGTACACAGCCACATCCAGCCAGTGCAGAGACCATGTGTACATCAAGTGATATGAGTTAGAAACATCATGAAAACCACAGTGACGGGTCCTCAGAGTTCGGAAATGATTTGCAGGATATGATGTGTTTGTTTGGTCATAGGAACTGGCTGCAATGTTGAGATTCTTCGAACTGTCCTATTTTTCACTATTGTCTCAAGTCAGGTGGCTTCAAACCTCCGTGACACTCGTCCCTCAACCGGTGCAGGCAAAATCGACAAGCTATCTGATGTAAGACAATGATTTCTGTCAGGCAGCTGGAAGGAAAAGCAGAAGGCCACACCAGAAGCCATTACAGAACTTCACACCTTTCTACACAGAGATCATTGCACGCTTCTTCACAGCCTGCCTGTGATAAATATATCTAAAGGTGAGAGTGCCTCCACATCCTGTTGAATGTTGAAAAGCAAGTGAGGGAGCATTTGATCTATATGAAGAGGAAATTCATAATCACTCAACATAAATACAATATTAAACCTAAAACTCTTGACATAACCTTAAAAGCAGAGTTTAGGATCATTCAGATCAGATCGGTTCGGATACCTTCTGGCTCTGCAACAATGTTTTGAACATGTCCGTCCATATTCCATATCCCTTCATGTGAGGTGTTAAGAGTAGCTATGGATCTTGTTGTGATTATTTTCCGGTTTTTGACACAGTGTGGATGGCTTTGATCCACTCCTTCCTCTCCTCAGATGTAGCCGCTTGGAGAAAATAGTGTGTCTCGTCTGAAGTGATGATCTCAAAGAGATTCCCATCAACATCATACCTCTTGGCTGAGTCGAGAAAAGATGAAGAAGAAAAATGTTTTGAAGAACAAATTAAAAGAGAATTGCTGACAGGAAATGGCAATTACACTTCATAGGCCTCATCACACTGAGTGGGACTTGGTTCAGTGTAACTCACCATCAGGAACAAACTCCACCGCTGTGATCACAGACCCTCGCAGGTGGATAGAGCCTAGAGGGTACTCATCACCCTACAGAGAGAGTGAGGGTGGGGAAGGGAGAGAAATATGGATTGAGGGGAAATAAAGAGCAGATCAGCGAGAGACAGGAAGGAGAAACATTATGGACATTAGAAAAGAGCGAAGTAAAGATAGTTCTTGAAAAATAATATTGAAATTGAAACAAATTTTGGTTGAGGTTCCACTCTCTAATCCTGTACCTTGGTGGGGTCGTAATAGTGAATATAAGCGGGATCGTTCCGGAGGATGAATTTCCGCACCTTCCAGTTTTTCCTCCGATGTCCCTAGGGTGAAAAAAAGACAGCATGACGGGCAGTCTGCTCTTCTGATTCTGATCACTATCAGTTGTGAAAACAGCACCGACCACAGACATGGGTCTGTGGGGAAATTTCACTTCCTCCCTCATCGAAAGGCCCTATGTATAGACCGCCTACAGCCCTCTCACTTTCTACCAACTCTGGGGACAGCCGATGAAGCACCTTTTTTTTCGAAGAGTGTATGCATGTTTCAATCTCTTGTGAAAGAGAGACATTAGCTGTCATTCTGAAAATGAAAGTGATGCTTACTGACAATAATATTTTGTGATCCGTTTAATTAACTTAAGTATGTAATACAGCATCATTCAGTACATCCCAACATATCTGATCTGGTAATAATCACATTAGTTCATCAACTAAATATTTAATATCAGTGTTTACACAGTGTTGTCAGTCTTACCTGTTTGAGTAAGCAGCCCTGTTTTACGATGTTACCCCTGAACTCCTCCTTCACAATCACGTCTTCATCACTGGAGTAGCCTTCACAGAAGAACCCACTGTCTGCCTGCAACACACCATACAATGTAAAGAAACATTAGGATACAGGATTATCTCATCGTCTCCTCTCATCCTCACTTAGAATACATTATAGCTTTTACATACGTACGTTTATAACGACAGAAATGTTCAAACATCGCCTAGTCTGTGTGGTCTTCTAGCAATGACCACCATATCTTCAAATCTTCTAGCAAATATGGAAGAATATATAGACACTGACAGCTACATGATTAACAAAAACCATCAGTCCATTCACTCACAAAGTAGTAGAGTGCATTTGGCTCATCGAGGACGTTGGACACTGCCCCTCCCTCGACCCCCTCTTTGGAAACGTCCCCTGCGGGCTGTAAGAATCCTTCGTTCAGGAGTCCTGTAGCCAACATCAGAGCCTCAGGCCTGTTCCTGGCCTTGTCCTTAGAGATCAGCCAGTCCACCACCGTACCACCTGCATGAAGAAGAGAATCAAAGCTGGTAGAATCTATCGCAATGTGACTCAGTGAGTGAGACTCAATGGCTCAATAAGGCTCCCTTTAGTCTAACCTGGATAAATACAAATTAAAAGGAAATCCACTGTCACCCAAGTCCCTATATGTATTACTGCACCTGTGAAGCAGTGATTGTAGATTCTCTTCTCCTTTTCCAGCTTCTGCTCTTTGACCCCATTCTCCTGGTCTCTCATTAGAATACATAACTCACTGAGAAAAGGCAGACAACAAAGCAGACAATACTTAGAAAGTTATCAAGTGATTGATGGCTATTGTTCTGAAGACATGAATGTAGCTCCTGCAAGCGTATTGTGGCTCATAGGTGGTAAGTAAGACAAGTCAGAGGTCCTACCTGAGGTTGATGGTATCAGGGAGGCGAATGGACCTCCGTATCGACTTCCTGGCAAACTTTACGCCCCCCTGCAGACAGGTGATGGCCCTCTTGATGTCCTTCACCCAGGACTCTCTCTCCTCCAGGTGGGTGGCCTGGAAGAAATGGTCCTGGTTCTTGGCCGTGCTGAGCTTAAAAACCAGCTTAAAGAAAAGAGCAATGTTATATTACATTATTACATGTTTGATGTATGGGGGGGGGGGGGGGTGTGAATGTTTTTCATTGTACTTTAATTTTGTATGTTGCCAAAATTGTGAGGTCAGGTCAGGAACAAGACTGTTTGGAGCACTACAGTAATGATAGACACTTGTACTTGTATTTAGTAGTGTCCGTACCGCCCTCTTGCTGAAGTCCTGACAGGGGCTGGTCAGAACAGCTCCCTTCAGTGGGATCATTCCTTTGGGGGCACTGTCTGCCTTTCTCTTGAAGAACTCCACACCATCATCAGACAACACCACCCACACCACCTTCCACGAATTCAACACTGTGCCCTGAACAATACAAAAAGAAATGTATATGTTGATACTCTCAATCAATCAGTCCCTATACCACAGGTATTATGTTACTACAGAACAAATACAATGCAGTTAGAAACACGTTAGAGAAGATGACATTGTTATTAAACAGGTATAATAGAAACATCATGTGAAGTGTTACCAAATGGACTTTCTTCCAAATTGACTTGCCTGAATGCTGGGCATAAAATGTATTTCATTTACACAATGCATGTATCAAATATTGAGGGCTGGGACGAGGGAATACATAAAACAACACATATTAACCTCTGCATTTGAATGCAACTGCCTCTAGCAGTGTTTTGTTTTCAATCCCAACTTCCCCTACTCCATAAATGCAAATTAAGAATCTGCTCCACATGACTTTTTTTTTTCCATAAGAAATGCTGTTCAGCATACAGATTTATGGGAAGTGAGTGAGTGAATGTTGCCTAATACATCCTCACAAAGAGGGATGTTACTTGAGAACAAATCTTAAGGTACAAATACTTAGTTTTATGTGAAATGTTGTTGTTGCAGTTTCCCTTCCCTTTATTGATTGTTGTCGTTCACCATAGAGAGTTCACCACAGAGCTATCACAGGCACTACTTATAGTTCTAAGAATATGTTCCAATGATACTGAACAACTGATAAATATTGGAGCGCATAAGAATATAGCTCAGGCAAAAGTTTATATGTGAAGAACAGTATAGTATGTGACATGACAAAATCATGTTCTATTCATTTTTCTTTTGTAAGAATTACAAACAAAACATACAAATACAAATGACAACATAAAGAGCCTCACAAACATCCACAACATCACCTCTGCCCAGACCCACATGCTCACATCCCAATCTCCAGCGCCCGCATTACTCTCTGCCACATGGCCTCAAACTGCTCCATTTTGTTTTTCTCTGTCGCCCAAACACTTTCAACATTCAGATAAAGCATTTGTGTTAATGATGAAGGATTGGTTGATTTCCAATTTTTAAGTTTACGGTTTTCTAGATAATTGACGAGAAAAGTATCATCCAAACCATCGGGTATCTCACTGCTCTCATATGTCATGTCATTGAAATATGCTCACAGACAGATTAAAAGTACATTTACATTTGAATAAAGCCAACATTCTAACTCCGCCCATAGCATTCCCAGAAGGCATGGATTATTGAGTCATTGTTCATTTTACATTTAAGACATGACTCTGCCATTGTGCTGTAGAATTTGTGAATGTTGTCTCTTGTGTAATAAATTCTATACATTTGTTGATACTGGATTAAGCATATAGTTTAACTGTCATTTTGTTAGTTATGTTCCAACATTCCCTCCATCTTGTGCCAATATCAGTTATTTTTAAGTCTTGGTTCCAATATATATTTCTTTTTCTAAGAGACTGTCAGTTGAATATGCTCTCTGCAAGGTTTTGTATATCTCACCTATCATATGAATACCCTTTTCTGACTCAAATACGATTCCCTCGAGATTTCTCTGATGTCCAAAAGATTTCAAATCGAAGTTACTTGATGTAAAACTTTGAAGTTGCATGTATTTAAAAATATCTACATTGGTCAGTCCAAAATTGCATTTAAATTTTGTCATGGAAATACGTGCATTTCCTGTTACCAAGACATTTACGGTTTCTATGCCTTTCGTCTTTCATGTGGACCAATTTATCGGTGAATTCTGAAAAGGTATCCAAGGATTGTTCGTTATGGTAATATTTTGGGTTCTTGTATAATACATTTAATTTTCGTCCATATTGTTATAGTGTTCTTAACTATGAAGTTGTTCATGTTGAAAAGATTATGGGGATGAGCATGCGCATCTTCAGTATGTACCCCTTGTTCATTCACCCTGGGTGGCGAGTAGATAGAATTCAAAGTCTGAAAGGTTGAAAAGCACCCTCAGACTTAGGAAGATGTAAAACCTTCCGTTTTATTCCATGAGCTTTATTTCACCCATGTAAAGTCTGTTATGACCAAGTATACTTTTTTAAAGAATATATTCGGTGGGGTCATTGGTATTGACGAGAATAATATAAAACCTTTGTAAGCTATGCAATTCTGAAGAGGTGTATTCTACCAGTAAGATTTATGTGAAGATTATTCCATCATCTTCTATTCAATAGATAAAATTAGATTTGGATTAATCCAGTGAGATTATGGGTTATCCGTCGTCATCTGACCACAGACTAAGAGTCTGTCTGTTTTGACGAGACCCATCATCTGTGTTAGTCATTTGTCAGGCCATGAGAAATAAAAAGTTATTTTCAGATAATGAGGTTTGTGGGTGAAACAGTTTTGTTGATATCTGCTCTGTCTCCAAATGTCTAAATTGAGCAAAGCGAACAAGTCTCAAGGCCAAATGGAAATAGTCCTAAAACTACCATACTAACCTTCAGTTTAATTTAAAGCACTTGAATGACAGCTCAAGTTGGACATGTAACTGGTCAAACATATTGCCAGCTGTCTTGATGTTGCTAAATCTTGTCACCGTCTCCATCGAAGGATCTTGCCCCTAATCCTCTCAAATGTGAGATAATCTATCGCATAGTAGTTCAACTGTCAACAGCACATTTACAATATTAAAGTCTGGCCCAAGTTAAACACAAAGACTTACACTAATCAGTGTTATTTGACAGGAAGATATTATCCCCCTTACCTTTTTGACCAGATATCCCTCTTTGATCTGTTTTGGCTCCATGACCTCTAGCTGCTGGTGTCTGTGTCTGAGTAACTGATGCAGACACAAGAGGAACACTCAACCCCCTCACATATGACCTACAGTGTTGTGTGCTGAGATAGTGGAAGTTGAATTGAGTGTGTCACAAGGCTAGCAGCTTGCTTGGCTTCCTCTTCCTGCTCAGTGGTAGTAAAATAAGGATGGCCACAATTGCTCATTTTCTTGGTCAAAGAGAGAATGCCTGTGTAAGTGTTTGATATCAAACCTTAGTTGTCAGTAATTTGCATTTCAGTGTCAAGCATGCATACCACTAGACCAAAAAACTATAGTTTCCAGAATGTGGGCACAGGCAGATTTTTTTTAGGTCTAGGCAAGGTTCCTCATGATGACGCAAGTCAACGACTTGCACAAACCCCACAAACCCCATGACCACCTTTCAATCACAAGCATTTCAGTCACCCACTTCAAAAACTTTTTCCATTCAGCTGCAGAAAAAGACAGACACAATTACGCAAGATAAGTCTAAGTCTGTCATGGCTTAATTGAAATCACTCACTGCAAACTCAATTTTGCAACAACAGAAGCTGTTCAAACAGCCCATTCTCATGGTATGGTGGACTGGGAGTTAGACACCAACTTAATTACACAAGTTGATTATCAGGGTAAACTCAAGTATGGATTTTATTTTCACATCAGTGTGTAGGCTAATTAATATATAATAGCCATATTGGGCCATCTGAAACCCCCATCTGACTAATTATGTTAGAACTTGCTCTTCAGAGTTGTGTCGTTATCTTGGCAGGATGTGGTTTCACTTACCCTTACCACAGTTTATCAAGTGATGCCTCTTGTGCCTTGGCTCTCAGTTGAATTTACTTACTGAAAGATCTTCCTACAGAAGTCTACACAGAACTTGTAGTAACTTACATTTAACCACAGGACTAGACAAGGGTATTTGCTATCTCCAAACTTGGTTGCTTTACCATTCAAATGTTTACAAATATCTGAGGAAAGTACATTCATCTATCAGAGTTCCAGTAAGCTTTTAGTCAACTAAAGGGTTAGGTAGTAAAATTCCCTCTAGAGGACGCCACATACACACAAAAAAGGCAGGTTGACATTTATTGTCATTAATCTTGACCTGGAGGCAGAACTGAGCAATTTCTGCTAGATAGGCCAGCGGAAAGCCAAAATTGTCTATATCGTAAAAATGAATGAAAACAAAAAATAAGGTTAGGGTTAGGCATTATGGTTATCAGTGTGGTTAAGGTTAGATTTAAAATCAGATTTTATAATTTTGTGGCTGTGCCAGCTAGTGACCACTCTGCAGAGCTGCCCCCAGGGCAAGATTCATGACAATAAATGCCAACCTGCATAAAAAAGCAAACACAACAGCATATTTGCAGAGCACTGACTGCGTTATATTTGCATTGTGCTCGGATATTTCAAGAAGGGACAACTAATAAAAGTGTCAAGGAGAAGCAGCAACAATACACAAATATAGAAGCAAAGCAGTTCATAAAATGTACAATGAGATGTAATACAAAAAGAGTGGCATCTGCTGGTGAAATGAGGAAGGATTGACGACAAAGAATGTGTTGAAATCACAAAAGAGAGAAAATAGTACGCTACTCAAAACATATACATTAACCTACAGAGTTGTTCCAATAAACAGCTGCTCTGTTAATAAGTCACCTTTTGATTACCTACCATCCTAACTTTACAAGCCTGAAGGCCTTAGCTCCCTGGAACATCCTCTGTGTGGTTCATAATAAAGGCCAAGGAACAAAGGACATACTGTACATTCTGTGGGCTTAAATCACTCTTTACTTTAAATTAACATCAGGAGGGGTGATGTTGATGAGTTTATTTATGAATCTTGGGAGATTGAGTTTCATTAAGTGCCACCCTGAGACTCATTTCTCAGACGCAGTGATTGGAAAACGACCCTGGTCCCTGGCAATGGAATATTCATTCACTGGAAAACAAACCAGGGCATACTGAGGACATTCAGTTCTAAATAGAAAGTTGGGCGTGACCACTGAAGGCTATACTCAATGCTTGTGGGTATGTTTAAGTTTTTGGGGTTTGTGGAAGGAGTTCTTAGTGGCGTTGTACTGTAGTGCCCTTCAAAGACAATGCCATTATGGTGGATTTGAAAATTAGACAAGTGAGTCCATTAATTTATTTTTTGTGCCCCCTTTCTCAACGGTGAGGTCCCAAAAGTTGATAGTTCTAGCGACTCAATATAACATGCTTGGTAAGAGAGGTGAAGCTGACTCATTTTGTTCTTAGCCTATCTTCTCTCTGCCCCTTTCTTTCCCCCCCCAATTTCCCTTCAATTTTGGCTGAAGCAGATGGACAGAAACAGAAGCTGTGAAGTGGAGGTATAGCATGTTGCACATGCAGCACATCTTGTGGTAGTGTTGCATTAGAGAACTGGTTCAAGTTGTCACCCTGGTGTGGGGGCGATGTGTTCAACTGAGGGTAATGTGTGGTAAACATGACGAAACCCCTTTTTCTCCTCCACACCTCCTTTGGAGTTGAGTGCTCATGAACTTCTATTTTTCAAATTGCAAATTTAATTCACAGTCCACAGTTGTTTGAACCTACATAACGGATGTGTTTTCCATAGAGTGAAGTGTGTCAGGGATCCAGTATGTGAATGCCATTTTCAGCTTGATTGATCCAAAAGTGTTCCAACTGTGTTCATACAGTTACAAACTTATCAACTGATTTCTGCACAAGACGACGCATGCCCACCAGTCGGTCAATAAAAGCTTGCCACTTTTACGTCAACATGATATACTTTGGGAAAGCAATAATATACAGTATTGGCTGTTGATAACATTCTCATCAGAATGTGTTCATATTCCTGCAATTTAAGTCATGGACGAATCAGATATCGATTCCATTAAAATCACAGGCCTGTGATCAGAGCTGTGGATATAGAGGTCGTGCATTACATGTCACCGGGCTCTTTCTCAGCAGATTTGTCAGAACAAGAAAAGTCTAGAACCAGGAAACTATCAATTGATTTCTCCTCGCCAGTGCCGAAGCAAGGTAGTACCTTCTCGAGTCACCTCATTTAATTCCAATAATTTACAATATTGCACAAAAATATAATCAATTCAGGAACTCATGTTATCTAGCTACTGACTTCCGGCGCCTACAGAGATGGCCGCCCTGCTTCGCTTTCCTAGGAAATTATGCAGTGTTTTTTTTGTTTACGTGTTATTTCTTACATTGGTACCCCAGGTAATCTAAGGTTTTATTGCATACAGTCGGGAGGCACTACTGGATATAAAAGCAACGTCAACTCACCATCATTTCGACCAGGAATATGACTTTCCCAAAGCGGATCCTGTGTTTTGCCTTCCACCCAGGACAATGGATCGGATCCCAGCCGGCGAACCAAAACAACGTCGCCGTTAAAGAGGCAGACGAAGCGGTCTTCTGGTCAGGCTCCGGAGATGGGCACATCGTGCACCGCTCCCGAGCATACTACTCACCAATGTCCAGTCTCTTGACAACAAGGTTGATGAAATCCGAGCAAGGGTTGCCTTCCAGAGAGACTGTAACGTGGTTTGCTTCACGGAAACATGGCTCACTTGAGACACGCTATCGGAGTCAGTACAGCCAGCTGGTTTCTTAGAAACAAGCATCTTTCTGGTAAGAAGAAGGGCGGGGGTGTATGCCTTATGATTAATGAGACGTGATGTAATCATAACAACATACAGGAACTCAAGTCCTCCTTCTTTTCACCTGACTTCCTCACAATCAAATGTCGACCTCAGGAGGCTGAAGAAATTCTGCTTGTCACCAAAAGCACTCACAAACCGTTACAGATGCACAATTGAGAGCATCCTGTCGGGCTGTATCACCGCCTGGTACGGCAACTGCTCCGCCCACAACCGTAAGGCTCTCCAGAGGGTAGAGCTCTGTACAACGCATCACCGTTTACGTGTTGCTGTGCATTTTGTTACCAACCTTACTTTGCTACCTGACAACATTACGGTTTTTACTTTTTAATTACCGTTTATATTTTTGTTTTTTCCCCTCAACTTTTTATTTTCATTCAACTTTTTCATGCCAGACGCTTTACCTGGACGTGGTTTGTCAGAACCTAAAACAGCCGAAGCTAAGTAGTAACATAAACATGATGCCTTCTAATAGCAGTCGCTGTACTCATAATATACAGGAGAACGATTGCCTTACGGCGAGGAAAGCTGTGCTGCAAGCCCAGCTTCAGACGCAATCGTTAGGCAAGGGTAATTTCAGTGTAGGAAAGGATGGAACAGCGTCTGTGCCACCAGTAAGTACAGATAGTAACGTTAGTATAAATCCCCTCGCACGGTCCCCGCAGCCGGACGACTTTCTCACGGTTTCTGGAGGGAAATGCTGTAGGAACGCTCTACCGGTGTCGCTCATTCAGCTGACAGAAACTTTCAACCGGTTTACCCCATTAAGCAGCGAGTCGGAGTCAGAGGTCGAGCCTTCTCTGGTCTCTACTCCTCCCGTTACGGGGTCTGAGACGCAGAAGCTTCCCACCATTAGCTCTGACAAATTGAAAACTATAGTCATTGGCGACTCCATTACCCGCAGTATTAGACTTAAAACAAATCATCCAGCGATCATACACTGTTTACCAGGGGGCAGGGCTACCGACGTTAAGGCTAATCTGAAGATGGTGCTGGCTAAAGCTAAAATTGGCGTGTGTAGAGAGTATAGAGATATTGTTATCCACGTCGGCATCAACAATGTTAGGATGAAACAGTCAGAGATCACCAACCGCAACATAGCTTCAGCGTGTAAATCAGCTAGAAAGATGTGTCGGCATCGAGTAATTGTCTCTGGCCGCTCCCAGTTAGGGGGAGTGATGAGCTCTACAGCAGAGTCTCACAACTCAATTGATGGTTGAAAACTCTTTTCTGCCCCTCCCAAAAGATAGAATTTGTAGATAATTGGCCCTCTTTCTGGGACTCACCCACAAACAGGACCAAGCCTGACCTGCTGAGGAGTGACTCCATCCTAGCTGGAGGGGTGCTCTCATCTTATCTACCAACATATACAGGGCTCTAACTCCTCTAGCTCCACAATGAAATTGGGTGCAGGCCAGGCAGCAGGCTGTTAGCCAGCCTGCCAGCATAGTGGAGTCTGCCACTAGCAGTCAGTGTAGTCAGCTCAGCTATCCCCATTGAGACCGTGTCTGTGCCTCGACCTAGGTTGGGCAAAACTAAACATGGCGGTGTTTGCCTAAGCAATCTCACTAGGATAAAGACCTCCTCCATTCTTGTCATTATTGAAAGAGATCATGATACCTCACATCTCAAAATAGGGCTACTTAATGTTAGAACCCTTACTTCAAAGGCAATTATAGTCAATGAACTAATTACTGATCATAATCTTGATGTGATTGGCCTGACTGAAACATGGCTTAAGCTTGATGAATTTACTGTGTTAAATGAGGCCTCACCTCCTGGCGACACTAGTGACCATATCCCCCGTGCATCCCGCAAAAGCGGAGGTGTTTCTAACATTTACGATAGCAAATTTCAATTTACAAAAAAAAAAAGACGTTTTTGTCTTTTGAGCTTCTAGTCATGAAATCTATGCAGCCTACTCAATCACTTTTTATAGCTACTGTTTACAGGCCTCCTGGGCCATATACAGCGTTCCTCGTTGAGTTCTCTGAATTCCTATCAGACCTTGTAGTCATAGCAGATAATATTCTAATCTTTGGTGATGTTTGGTGAAGTCCACAGACCCACTCCAAAAGGCTTTCGGAGCCATCATCGACTCAGTGGGTTTTGTCCAACATGTCTCTGGACCCACTCACTGTAACAGTCATACTCTGGACCTAGTTTTGTCCCATGGAATAAATGTTGTGGATCTTAATGTTTTTCCTCATAATCCTGGACTATCGGACCACCATTTTATTACGTTTGCAATTGCAACAAATAATCTGCTCAGACCCCATCCAAGGAACATCAAAAGTCGTGCTATAAATTCAGACAACACAAAGATTCCTTGATGTCCTTCCAGATTCGCTCTGTCTACCCAAGGATGCCAGAGGACAAAAATCAGTTAACCACCTAACTGAGGAACTCAATGTAACCTTGCGCAATACCCTAGATGCAGTTGCACCCCTAAAAACTAAAACCATTTCTCATAAGAAACTAGCTCCCTGGTACACAGAAAATACCCGAGCTCTGAAGCAAGCTTCCAGAAAATTGGAACGGAAATGGCGCCACACCAAACTGGAAGTCTTCCGATTAGCTTGGAAAGACAGTACCGTGCAGTACCGAAGAGCCCTTACTGCTGCTCGATCATCCTATTCTTCCAACTTAATTGAGGAAAATAAGAACAATCCGAAATTCCTTTTTGATACTGTCGCAAAGCTAAATAAAAAGCAGCATTACCCAAGAGAGGATGGCTTTCACTTCAGCAGTGATAAATTCATGAACTTCTTTGAGGAAAAGATCATGATTATTAGATAGCAAATTACGGACTCCTCTTTAAATCTGCATGTTCCTTCAAAGCTCAGTTGTCCTGAGTCTGCACAACTCTGCCAGGACCTAGGATTAAGAGAGACGCTCAAGTGTTTTAGTACTATATCTCTTGACACAATGATGAAAATAATCATGGCCTCTAAAACTTCAAGCTGCATACTGGACCCTATTCCAACTAAACTACTGAAAGAGCTGCTTCCTGTGCTTCGCCCTCCTATGTTGAACATAATAAACAGCTCTCTATCCACCGGATGTGTACCAAACTCACTAAAAGTTGCAGTAATAAAGCCTCTCTTGAAAAAGCCAAACCTTGTCCCAGAAAATATAAAAAACTATCGGCCTATATCATCGATCACTACATTCATTTGGAGAGATTGGAAACCCAAATTGGTCGACACGGACAAGTTCTGGCCTGGTTTAGATCTTATCTGTCGGAAAGATATCAGTTTGTCTCTGTTAATGGTTTGTCCTCTGACAAATCAACTGTACATTTCGGTGTTCCTCAAGGTTCTGTTTTAGGACCACTATTGTTTTCACTATATATTTTACCTCTTGGGGATGTCATTCGAAAACATAATGTAAACTTTCACTGCGATGCGGATGACACACAGCTGTACATTTCAATGAAACATGGTGAAGCCCCAAAATTGCCCTCGCTAGAAGCATGTGTTTCAGACATAAGGAAGTGGACGGCTGCAAACTTTCTACTTTTAAACTCGGACAAAACAGAGACGCTTGTTCTAGGTCCCAAGAAACAAAGAGATCTTCTGTTGAATCTGACAACTAATCTTAATGGTTGTACTAAATGAACTTCAGTTAGTGCTAAATACAGCTGCTAGAATCCTGACTAGAACCCCAAAATGTGATCATATTACTCCAGTGCTAGCCTCTCTACACTGGCTTCCTGTCAATGCAAGGGCTGATTTCAAGGTTTTACTGCTAACCTACAAAGCATTACATGGGCTTGCTCCTACCCATTTCTCTGATTTGGTCCTTCCGTACATATCTACACATACGCTACGGTCACAAGACGCTGGCCTCCTAATTGTCCATAGAATTTCTAAGCAAACGGCTGGAGGCAGGGATTTCTCCTACAGAGCTCCATTTTTATGGAATGGTCTGCCTACCCATGTGAGAGATGCAAACTCGGTCTCAACCTTTAAGTCTTTACTGAAGACTCATCTCTTCAGTGGGTCATATGCTTGAGTGTAGTCTGGCCCAGGAGTGTGAAGGTGAACGGAAAGGCTCTGGAGCAACGAACCGCCATGGTGTCTCTGCCTGGCCGGTTCCCCTCTTTCCATTGGGATTCTCTGCCTCTAACCCTATTACAGGGGCTGAGTCACTGGCTTACTAGGGCTCTTTCACACCGTCCCTAGGAGGGGTGCGTCAATTGAGTGGGTTGAGTCACTGACGTGATCTTCCTGTCTGGGTTGGCGCCCCCCTTGGGTTGTGCCGTAGCGGAGATCTTTGTGGGCTATACTCTGCCTTGTCTCAGGATGGTAAGTTGGTGGTTGAAGATATCCCTCTAGTGGTGTGGAGGCTGTGCTTTGGCAAAGTAGGTGGGGTTATATCCTTCCTGTTTGGCCTTGTCCGGGGGTATCATCGGATGGGGCCACAGTGTCTCCTGACCCCTCCTGTCTCAGTCTCCAGTATTTATGCTGCAGTAGTTTGTGTCGGGGGGCTAGGGTCAGTTTGTTATATCTGGAGTACTTCTCCTGTCTTATCCGGTGTCCTGTGTGAATTTAAGTATGCTCTCTCTAATTCTCTCTCTCTCTCTCTCTCTCTCGGAGGACATGAGCCCTAGGACCATGCCTCAGGACGACCTGACATGATGACTCCTTGCTGCCCCCAGTCCACCTGGCCGTGCTGCTGCTCCAGTTTCAACTGTTCTGCCTGTGATTATTATTATTTGACCATGCTGGTCATTTATGAACATTTGAACATCTTGGCCATGTCCTGTTGTAATCTCCACCCGGCACAGCCAGAAGAGGACTGGCCACCCCACATAGCCTGGTTCCTCTCTAGGTTTCTTCCTAGGTTTTGGCCTTTCTAGGGAGTTTTTCCTAGCCACTGTGCTTCTACACCTGCATTGCTTGCTGTTTGGGGTTTTAGGCTGGGTTTCTGTACAGCACTGAGATATCAGCTGATGTACGAAGGGCTATATAAATAAATTTGATTAGATTTGATTTGAAACTATTTGCCCTCCAGGACACCTACACCACCCGATGTCACAGGAAGGCCAAAAAGATCATCAAGGACAACAACCACCTGAGCCACTGCTGGTTCACCCCGCTATCATCCAGAAGGCGAGGTCAGTACAGGTGCATCAAAGCAGGGACCGACAGAAGCTGTTTTTCAGTCTATCTCAAGGCCATCAGACTGTTAAACAGCCACCACTAACATTGAGTGGCTGCTGCCAACATACTGACTCAACTCCAGCCACTTTAATAATGGAAAAATTGATGTAAAAATATATCACTAACCACTTTTAACAATGCCACTTAATATATTGTTTAATACCCTACATTACTCATCTCATATGTATATACTGTTCTCTATACCATCTACTGCATCTTGCCTATGCCGTTCTGTACCATCACTCATTCATATATTTTTATGTACATATTCTTCATCCCTTTACACTTGTGTTTATAAGGTAGTTGTTGTGAAATTGTTAGGTTAGATTACTTGTTGGTTATTACTGCATTGTCGGAATTAAAAGCACAAGCATTTCCACTCGCATTAACATCTGCTAACCATGTGTATGTGACAAATATGATTTGATTGTGCCTGCCCGGTCTCTCTAGCCCCCCGGTAAGCACAGGAAGTTTGCGCAGGTCTCCTACCTGGCGTAGCCATACTCCCTGTGAGCCACCCCCCCAAGAAAGTTTTGGGGCTGACTCTCGGGCTTCCAACAGCGTCGCCGTGCTGCCTCTTTAAACCAGCGCCTCTCCGCTTTCGCCGCCTCCAGTTCTTCCTTGGGACGGCGATATTCTCCAGGCTGTGCCCAGGGTCCTTTTCCGTCCAATATCTCCTCCCAAGTCCAGAAGTCCTGTGATCGCTGCTCCTGCTGCCGCTGCTTGTCACCACGCCGCTTGGTCCTGTTGTGGTGTTTGATTCTGTAACGGGTTTCTTCTAGTTCCTCCTCTGACAAAGAGGTGGAACAAGGATCGGACCAAAATGCAGCGTGGTCAGTTAGATACATCTTTAATGAAGATGAAACACGAACAATACAAAACAACAAACGTGGAAAACCGAAACAGCCCTATCTGGTGCAACAAACACAGAGACAGGAACAATCACCCACAAACACACAGTGAAACCCAAGCTACCTAAATATGGTTCCCAATCAGAGACAATGACTAACACCTGCCTCTGATTGAGAACCATATCAGGCCAGACATAGAAATAGACAAACAAAACATCCAACATAGAATGCCCACTCAGATCACACCCTGACCAACCAAAACATACAAACATACAAATAAACTATGGTCAGGGTGTGACATTCATGTTTTACTGGTGAAACTTCCATTAAGCATCTGCATGCAAACCATTTGATCAGTTTCCTGGGAATATGCATTTAGATCTTCTTGAGATCTGACTTGAACTTGAAACTTACTTGCACAGACTTTGCTGAAAGCTACTTTATTGAGGAAAAATGTACTTACTATGACTGTTGTCGTGACTTTGGATTGATTAATGTGAGGACTGCTGTTCATCAAATTATTAACTGTTTATAATTACATGATTTAAATGAATCAGGTAATTAATTATTAACTCAGTAACCTGGGGAACCATGGGAAAGTTTGATTTTATTGGGTTTCCATTTCCCAAATTAACTCAAAAACATTAGAATATCGATTTTACAACAGTTGCTAAATAATGAATTAATTTCCTATACAGTCTCATTCTGAACGTTGGATAATCTGGGAATCTACACAAACCGAGTCCCACTAAATAAGTCCGTACCACATCAATTGATTATTTATTTACTAACAAGCTAAAATTATAATATAAGATACACATACACACAGTCTGGGCTATTAAATATATATATATATTTAAAAGTGTGGGCCAAAAGGGGGTATTATAATGAAACAGCTCCCAAGTGGGCCAACATATTATGACACGTGTTACACAAAATGGGGATTTCAAAAGAGAGAGAAAGAGGGAGTACACGAGAGAAAAGCACACTTACTACTAATCAGCCAAAATGGATAGTTCCAGCGTGGGAATGAAAGCAGTGTAGATTCCTTGGAGAGAATAACCGGGTGATCCTGCTTGAATTCACCCTCTTAGATACAGCCGTAGCATAGATTGTTAAAAGGTCCCTTTGTATTTTTGAACCTCGTGTTATGTTTTGGCGTTGCTGACTACTCAGACCTTGGCTGCAGCGCTTGTTCGCCTAGTCATGATGTTAATTCTTAACTCACATGTTTTATACCCTTGGGTCAGAAATGGGCGTTTCCGCCTTTAGGGCAAGTTCTCTATGTGAAACTATTTACGAGACAAGGTCTGGATTTTTCTCAGATCCAATTTAGACAACTAAGTCCACATTTCATCTTTATAAAAACATTCTCTTTGATCTGGACATTTTCCACACAACGTATGGTATGCAAACATTTAATAACATAACAAAAACGACATTCATTTTCATATTCCATCTGTTGTTATTACTACCATTTTGGCTGATGAAACATAATGTCCCAAAGTCCATTTATTGCATGTTATTGTTCTGAGGTAGGTTCTCCATAGGCCCATCATACATTCCATTCCTCCACAGTGAGAGGACAAAGGGATTTTGTCTACTGCCTTAAGATTTACAATGGGTGTGAGGTGTCATAAACCCCCCCACCTCCATACCTCTCAATCTTTTCCCCTCTGGCGGGTGTGAGAGATGTCACTTGTAGGAGTGTGGTCCATGGTAACCTGATCCGAACAGACCAGTCATGAAACTGTGCTACTGTATGTTGTATTCTCACGTAGCCATCTTAAGATGGATGCACTAACTGTACAGTGTTGCTTCGAAGTAGGCTACAGTGTTGTTTTGAATTATGTACTGTAGTGGAGGCTATTTAGAGTAAGAAGGGGAGGGCCATCCTCAGGGAATTTCATAAAATTTAAAATAGTGAATAATTTAAAACTATTCTAAATATATTCATGTCACCAAATAATTTATTCTTCAATTATTAGCCTCAACAGTACTCTCTGGGGTAGCATCACGGTGTAGTCGGAGGCCAGCTAGATTCCATCCTCTGGGTACATCGACTCACAAAAACTAGGAGAATCATGGTTCTCACCCCCTTCCATAGACTTACAAGTAATTATGACAACTTCCGGAGATTGTCCTCCAACCTATTAGAGATCTTGCAGCGTGAACTGACATGTTGTCCACCCAAACAAAGGATTCAGAGTAAGAATAATAAGCTACAGCTAGCTAGCTAAATGTGATGAGTAGTTCATTCAGAGAGAGAGAGAAAGACAAAAGTTCAACAGTTTTTACTAAAATTAATTTCTTCAAAAATTAAAGAGAAGCAAGAGCAAGAGAGAACAAGCAATATGCTGCTAGCTAGTTTAGTCCACTCAAACACCCGGCTCAAACAGAGATGGATGCAATGTTAGCCAGATGGCTATGGTTATCCAACACTGGAAGTCAAGGTGAACGCCGGTGTAATTGCTAAACTGCTTGCTGTACTCTGTACTGCATGATTGTAGCAGGTTTACTAAAGTGTTTGTTCTAGTAGCTATGTTGACTATGACATTAGCTAATATGGTGACAATGATGTAGGCTGTGTGTAGTGCTTAGTGATTATGGTATGACGGTTTGGCTTGGAGAGTTTTTTTTGCCTGATCACAGACAGCTGTTGTGTTGTGTACTGAAGTACACAAGTGAAGGGAAATGGTGAGAGGAAAGTCCGTAGATGCGAGAAGGATTATACAATGAACAAAGTGATCATGATGCTTGTATGTGGCTGCTATGAAAGTGAACTGTGTCTGCGGCTGATCAGGGGTGTATTCATTCCGCCGATTCTGTTGAAAATGTTTCATAAACACAAGCAAACGGAACAGAACGGGGATAAACATACCTGAATTTGTCCAATAGAAACTCTCATTTGAAACTGTTGGACTAATGATTACACCCTAGATCAGCTAGATGCAAGCAAGAGTGTGCAAAGCGGTATTGAATGTCTCACTATCACCTTGATTACTCACATTTTTCTCTCCACCTGTGTACCTACATTGTAAACTTTGGTAGGCTAGGTTGTTGCAACCTCATGATGAGTATAGGGAAAATTAGAGTATTATGTAGTAGCCTAAACCTATCAATGTTACATTGAGCTGGGTGAATTGAATATGACTGGAAGTCATCCAATATGCTGTAATAAAGGCCATGCTCATAGAATAAAAGGTTGTTGCCCCTATCATTGCCAAGCCTATCTACAACCTTTATAACCTGTCTCTCCTTTCTGGGATGGTTCCCATAGCTTGGAAGGCAGCCACAGTTTGTTCTTTATATAAAAGGGGGAGATCAAGCTGATCCTAACTGTTATAGGCCTATTTCTATTTTGCCCTGTTTATCAAAGGTGTTGGAAAAACGTGTCAATAATCAACTGACTGGCTTTCTTGATGTCTATAGTATTATATAGTAAATTGTAGTATATAGTATTCTATAGTAAATTGCCAAGAAACTAAAGATCTCATACAACGCTGTGTACGACTCTCTTCACAAAACAGTGCAAACTGGCCTGACCAGAATAGAAAGAGGAGTAGGAGGCCCCAGTGTACAACTGAGAAAGAGAACAAGTACATTAGAGTGTCTAGTTTGAGAAACAGATGCCTCACAAGTCCTCAACAGGCAGCTTCATTAAATAGTAACCACAAAACACCAGTCTCAACGTCAACAGTGAAGAGACAACTCCGGGATGCTGTCAACTCCGGGATGCTGTTGCTGCTCGACTGAGGTATCTTACAGATACAGAGCATTCGGAAAGTATTCAGACCCCTTCCCTTTTTCCACGATTCTAATCTTTTCTCATCAATCTACATAAAATACCCCACAATGACAAAGCAAAAACAGTTATTTTGAAATGTTTTCAAATTTATAAAAAACATTAAAACAGAAATACCTTGTTTACATAAGTACTTGAATTAAGTGCAGGTGAATCCTGTTTACACTGATCATCATTGAAAAGTTTCTACAACTTGATTGGAGTCCAACTTTGGTAAATTAAATTAATTGGACAGGAGGCACACACCTGTCTATATAAGGTCCCACAGTTGGCAGTGCATGTCAGAGCAAAAACCAAGTCATATGGTCGAAGGAATTGTCCATGATTCTGGTCTGATGAAACCAAGATTGAACTCTTTGGCCTGAATGCCAAGCGTCTCGTCTGGAGGAAACCTGGCACCATCCCTATGGTGAAGCACGGTGGTGACAGCATCAAACTGTGGAGACAAGTCAGGATCGAGGGAAAGATGAACTGATGATGAAAACCTTTCTGAAAAACTTTCTGAAGGCACTGTATATTAATGTATATGAATATTGTGCCAGTAATACCCCCAACAAAAAATGACAAAACAAATAAAACTGAAATGCCATTGCTTACCGCCCCCATCCATGCATCTAGTTACTAAGGGAGCTTCAATTGTGTTTATGCTTTCTTCATTGCCTCACACATGTTACACCACTGGCCAGTTTTCCCCAAGTGTTTGAAATTCCAATGAAAAGGCTGTCACTCATCTGGATGTATTGGACAGGTAAACACAACTTAATTTACAGAAAATAGCATACAGGTAAGTACATGCAAAATACAATTTAAGAGATTATTTACAACGCAAAAGGAACAATTCATACTTCACACACAAATAAGATATAATATAATATAATATAACACCATACATATATTATAATAATATTGTCCATGGAAAAGTCAAACTCAAAGAATCTGGTAGATTCCAAACTTTTGAGATGTTTTCCTAATATACAGTTTCCACCAATCATTGGTACTGAGCCCTACATTATCATGTATCTTTTCAAACTCTGCACTCTCAAGGTCTATCCGTGGTGAATTGTGGACAATTCAAAAATCCATCTCTTCCTTCCTCCTTTGGCTGTTGAGGCTTGATACAGTATGTAATGTCCCCTAAACCTCTCTAAAATGCTGATTCCATGTTTATGGACCCAGGCTGGGCCTTGGTTCCCACAAAGTCAATCTAACTATTTGAATATACAGTGCCTTGCAAAAGTATTCAGACCCCTTGGATTTCTTCACATTTTATTGTGTTACAAAGTGGAATTAAAATGGATTTAATTGTATTTTTTGTCAACAATCTACACAAAATACTATGTAATTTAAAAGTGCAAGAAAATGTACAGTATATAAATATTTTCAGATAAATACATTGTTGCATAAGTCTTCAGCTCCTTTGTTGAGGCAAGCTTATATTAGTTCAGTAGTAGAATTTGCCTTATATCATATAAATTACATGGGTTGGGTTGACATGCTGTGTTAATGACTAACCCTTCTTTGTCCCCCTTACAGACAACATCTGTAAGGTTCCTCAATCAAGTATTGAATTGCAAACACAGATTCAACTACACAGACCAGAGAGCTTTTTCAAAAGTCGCATAAAGAGGAGCAGCTATTGGTAGATGGGTAACAATAACAAATCAGACATTGAATATCTCTTTAAACATGGTCAAGTTAATAAATATGTTGTGGATTATGTATTAAACCACCCAGAAGCATCAAATATACAGTCATCCTTCTGAACTGAGCTGCATGACAAGAATGAAACTGCTCAGGGATGTCACCATGAGGCCATTGATGATTTTAAAACAGCTACAGAGTTCAATGGCTGTGATGGGAGAAAACTGAAGATGGATCAACAACAGTGTAGTGACTCCACAATAATGACCTAAATGACATAGTGAAAAGAAAAATACAAATATACAGATTACAATTTTTTCACAGCATGCATATTGTGTGCAACAAGGCACTAAAGTAATACTGCAAAAAACACAGCAAATGAATACACTTTTTGGCCTAAATGCAAAGCGTTATATTTGGTGCAAATCCAACACAAGACATCACTGGATAACTGCCTCCTTATTTTCAAGCATCAAATCAAATCAAACCAAATCAAATGGTGGTGGCTGCATCATGGTATAGGTATGCTTGTCATTGGCAAATACTGGGGAGTTGTTTAGGATAAAAATAAACAAGATGGAGCTAAGCACAAGCAAAAGGTTCGATGAAAACTTGCTTCAGTCTGCTTTACAGAGACTGGGAGAGGAATTCACCTCTCAGAAGGACAATAATATACAACACAAGGCCAAATCTACACTGGAGTTGCTTACCAAGAAGACAGTGAATGTTCCTGAGTGGCCAAGGTTCAGTTTTGGGTTAAATCTGCATGAAAATCTATTGCAACTATGGCAAGAGTTGAAAATTGCTGTCTAGCCATGATCCCCAACATCCTGACAGAACTAGAAGAATTTCGAAAAGAGTAATGGCCAAATATTGCACAGTCCAGGTGTGCAAACCTCTTTGAGACATACTTACCCAACAAGACTCACAGCTGTAATCAATGCCAAAGGTGTTTCTAACATGTATTGACCCAGGGAGCTGAATACACATGCAACAACTATATTTTAATTATTACATTTTTATTAATCTTACAACAATGAAATTAATTTTTCTTCCACTTTCACATCATAGTACTTTGTGTAAATTGTTGACAAAAAATGACAATTAAATTACTTTTAATCCCACTTTGTAACACAATAAAATGTGAAGAAATCCAAGGGGTCTGAATACTTTTGCAAGGCACAGTATCCTATTCTCTAAAAAGACGGCACTGAGACCCACAGACATTTGAATGATTGATTATGCAGACTACACTGTGAACTTGCCTCAGGCACTAAGTTCAAGTTGTTAGACACATAAACACATCCAAACTGAGTCTAAAATGTAATGTTTGTGGTGTCTCTTGATCCTAAGAAATGTAATTTTGACAGCATACAGGGTTTATCCCCACAGTGCAACAAAGCTCCTTCCATCAGTGTGCAACCATGACAAGCATTCCTGGTGCAGGTAAAAATGATTCAACATCACATAAAACACCAATCCCTTATTATTCTGGTATAATTCTATGTGATCGTAGCCTATAACTCAAACAAGAACCCTAATGTTCTGCACGATCCCTTGACTATTCTAACTTAATTAGATTCCCCATTGATCTCCTAGGTCAATAATACTGCTCTCTCATTTATGTTCCATACAATTTAAATCTCATTTGTAGGCCTGTTAAGATAATTCTTCTTGGACTCCAACAACAAATATGTCCTCTCTCTCTCTCTCTCTATACAGTGGGGCCATCAATTGTGCAAGTTCTCCCACTTAAAAAGATGAGAGAGGCCTGTAATTTTCATCATAGGTACACTTCAACTATGACAGACAAAATGGGAAACAAAATCCAGAAAATCACATTGTAGGATTTGTAATGAATTTATTTGCAAATTATGGTGGAAAATAAGTATTTGGTCAATAACAAAAGTTTATCTCAATACTTTGTTATATACCCTTTGTTGGCAATGACAGAGGTCAAACATTTTCTGTAAGTCTTCACAAGGTTTTCACACAATGTTGCTGATATTTTGGCCCATTCCTCCATGCAGATCTCCTCTGGAGCAATGATGTTTTGGGGCTGTTGCTGGGCAACACAGACTTTCAACTCCCTCCAAAGATTTTCTATGGGGTTGAGATCTGTAGACTGGCTCGGCCACTCCAGGACCTTGAAATGCTTCTTACGAAGCCACTCCTTCGTTGCCCGGGCGGTGTGTTTGGGATCATTGTCATGCTGAAAGACCCAGCCACGTTTCATCTTCAATGCCATTGCTGATGGAAGGAGGTTTCCAATCAAAATCTCACGATACATGGCCCCAGTCATTCATTCAACTTGCACAATTGGTGGCTGACTAGATACTTTTTTCCCCCCACTGTGTATATATATATATATATATATATGCACTGTTAAATTATATACCATTAATTTAGAGCAAACATTTTCAAACTGTTCAATAAGTCCTTCACGGAAATAGAAAATGCTGAATTGTAAAAATAATTATATATATATATATATATTTTTTTTTTTTACAATTCAGCAATTTCTATTTCCGTGAAGGACTTATTGAACAGTTTGAAAATGTTTGCTTTAAATTAATGGTATATAATTTAACAGTCAATTAAAAAATGTCCAAAATTACTCATTACAACTGTTCTCAACCAGTCTCTATTCCCAGTCAGGTCCAATTATTTACATGTGATCAATCTGCTATAAGAACTGGTCAGGTGAATGGTTGCAATTACCTTTCATTATGGTGTTTGTATATACACTTGCCTATATCTTACAACTCAGTGGGGATGTTAAATACGAGTGGACTTGGACGCTGCAGATGTTTGTGCCAATTGTTGGCAGCACAAGTTACTATGTACAGTACATTGATATACATGTCCATCTGTGTAAAAGGTATTTAAACTGACCGCATGAGACAGCTGAAAGACTTTGAGTCTGAACTATGTGACATCACACATAGCCTTTTATAGGCCTGTAAGTTATAAACAATATAAACTATTGTTGAACCGAAAAATAGCATTTTAACACACTCTCAATTTTAATAATGTATTAAATAAATCAGAGTCAAAGATAAAGGATGAAGTACTTACATGAAAATGAAAATGGCAAACAAATATTTAGGGTCTGTTTGGTCTGTTTGGTCCTAGGTCTATTTGAAATAGTATGCTATTTATTTGAAAATACTTGAAAATATTTCAAATGGAAGCAGTTGATTCAGCCAAATTATTTGAAAAATACTCAAATACAAATTTAAAATACAAAAATACAATACTCAAATACATATTTGAACCTCCAGAAGTAGGATCTTAATTTTGGTTTACATAAATTAATTGAAAACATGCATTAACACACTGCACTAAATTCACTGAAAACCTGCACTAACACATGTAACAGTATAGCTTCCATCCCTCTCCTCGCCCCAACCTGGGCTTGAACCAGGGACCCTCTGCACACATCAACAACTGAAACCCACAAAGCATCGTTACCCATCGCTCCACAAAAGCCACAGCCCTTGCAGAGCAAGGGGAACCACTACTTCAAGGTCTCAAAGCGAGTAACGTCACTGATTGAAACGCTATTACTATTAACGCGCACCACCGCTAACTAGCTAGCCATTTCACATCGGTTACACACACATGCTAGCATATACCCATAGGCTTCCAGTCATTGCGCTGACAACCATTATCTAATCATCTCAACAGCATCATCAGCTAGGGCACAAAACAATTATGTCTCATCAGTGATTCTCTGGGAATAGAGATGTCTTACTAGGCTCAACACAATACCAACTGATTTCAGAGCATAAGCAGATACCATCTCTATGATGGTGGCATTGTCTACAGGGATGGGACAAGGATCTGAGCAATTTGATAAAGCCAAGTAAAGTATGTCAAAACCTGAGCAATATGACTGTGCACCTTACGGCCCGAGGTTACTCTGAAACACACACACACACACATTTGAGCCAACTGATTCACAAGCCACAGCTACGCTCTCCTTTCTCCACTCTCAATACTGCCTGCCACAGTGTGTGAATGTCCCCAGAGGTTTGTTTTACCATAGGGTTGGTATACCTTTCATATGAAACCCAATCCCCCAAGGCTCTCCCAGCTCCACCAAAACATGTCCTTTCTTTGACAGATGCATTGTACTATACAGGATGTTGTATGGGGATTCTGCAAGTGTGGCCCACAAAATGCTTTAAAAAATGCATTTTGTTTTGGCATGGCCATTGAGAATGCTGTTTGATCCATAACTGTACAGTTATTATTGTTCCTCCCAGGGACCATTAGGTGTAACTTTCTGAAGGTCAGACATTCTGTTGTACTTTTGCTATATCATTCCACATTGTTTAATACTATGGCTATCTCTGTCCTTGCGTTGCAATACTATGTCTTTGTCGTGGTTAACTGCAATCTGCAAGGAATGCCAAGAGATACATGTTCATGGTTCAGTGGAATGCTGCAGGAATATATAATTAATTCCCCTTTATCTTCCCTCTCCATTCTATGAATGAATAATGGTTTTACTGGCAGACAAGGTTTGCAATGACAATACTGTGTCCAACAGGGGGCAGTATTCCACTTCAATTGTACTAGTGTTCTAAGTACTCTATTGAATTGAAGGGTAACAGCATTTTCATGGCTCAATGAGTTCAGATAGGAGGTTGTGTCTCAGTAAGAGATAAAGACAAGTCCAGCATCCATTGACTCAGATCATCCACCCGTTGATCTAGTCTGTTTCTTAACAGCCAGTTTAGGGGTGGACACTGGTCAGCCAGTTTGTTGTAGAATTACTTTTAATGTTTGCCAAGACTTAGTCCAAGAATTTAGCTTGTTGATCCCCTGATACAAAATGTTTGAGAAAATATAGTAACCTGTTCACCTACTATCTCTTATTCTGTCTCTCTCTCTTCCTCTATGTATCTCCCACCTCACTGGAGTGTCTATACTTCAGACATGTGATGGCAGATGTACTGTACTGTTACTCTCACAGTGCCCTGTGGAGTCCTGGTAACCTACACACCACTGACTGTGGACTTGTGTGTATGCATGTGTATGTTTTGGACAACTGTTTGTCCACTGACTGTGTGTGTGTGTGTGTGTGTGTGTGTGTGTGTGTGTGTGTGTGTGTGTGTGTGTGTGTGTGTGTGTGTGTGTGTGTGTGTGTGTGTGTGTGTGTGTGTGTGTGTGTGTGTGTGTGTGTGTGTGTGTATGAAGATGGTCAGGCAGGTTGAATCAATCAGTCTGACTAGAATTTTAAAGGATGGAGGGATGCTAGAATTATATTAAAATGCCAATTTATCCAGTGATCACTCTCATCAGACACTAGGACACAATTTGATTACCAGAAAATGTTTGGAGGAAGATTATGAGATTAGTATGACCTGAAACCTTGTTTTGACTTTTCAAGGACTTAATTGTCAAAGGACCTTAAAGGACCTCAATGTTATACAATTGTATAATGAATAATTGTACGTATAGTGCCCATTATAAACTGGGTGGATCGAGCCTGAATTCTGGCTGACAACCGTGGTATATCAGACCATATACCACGGGTATGACATTTTATTTAAAATTGTTACTGCTCTAATTACATTGGTAACAAGTTTATAATGGCAATAAGGAAGGGGTTTGTGGGATATGGCCAATATACCACGGCTAAGGGCTGTATACAGGCACTCAGCATTGCATCATGCATAATAACAGCTCTTAGCCATAGTGCATTCGGAAAGTATTCAGACCCCTTAACTTTTTCCAAATTTTGTATCATTACAGCCTTATTCAAAAATGTATTCAATTCCTTTTTTTCTTCATCAATCTACACACAATACCCCATAATGACAAAACAAAAACAGGTTTTAAGAAATGTTTACAAATGTATAAAAGCTAAGACCCTTTGGTACATGTATGAGACTCGAAAAAGAGCTCAATTGCATCCTGTTTGTATTTTTAGATTTCTTCAAAACAATCTAACTTTATTATTTAATTACTGCAGTAATGGAGCTGGTCGGTAATCACCCCTGGAGGTGATCACTGAGAACTCAACGAGCTGGTTTGAGCCACAGCATTTTATAGCAAAGTCCATCCTCCTTCAGTCTACATGACAAACAATATATGTATGGAATGGGTCCCAAGGTTAAGATTTGTATGAAAGATACTTACAATTCTCAGCAGACATCTGCTGTTAAAACTGTCCTCACTGTGTAGAGACCAGGGTCTGGCCCCCAAACTCCATACTGAAGCCATCTCCCCCTGGTACCCTAGTACAAAAACATTAACTCGTGCTCTGGAAGGTGGTGTCACGTCAGTGTAAATCTCATGTCAGTGTTAAATCTCCCAGAGGCCCACTTTCAGTTCACACAGACACAATAGAGTTATAATAACTCTATTATGTTGCATAAAACAACCATCTGATGCAATTACAGCATTATAACATAATCTTGCAATTTTTCCCCCACAGGGTTCACCTTCCAACAGAGCAACGACCCTGAGCACACAGCCAAGACTATGCAGGAAGGGCTTTGGGACAAGTCTCTAAATGTCCTTGAGCGGCCCAGCCAGAGCCTGGACTTGAACCCGATCGAACATCTCTAGAGGGACCTGAAAATAGCTGTGCAGCGATGCTCCCCATCCAACCTGGCAGAGCTTGAGAGGATCTGTAGAGAAGAATGGGACAAACTCCCCAAATACAAGTGCCCAGCTTGTAGCATCATACCCAAGAAGACTCAGAACCGTAATCACTGCGAAAGGGGCATCAACAAAGTACGAAGTAAAGGTTCTGAATACCTATGTAAATGTGATATTTCCGTTTTTATTTTTAATACATTTGCAAACATTTCTAAAAAAACAGTTTTTGCTTTTGCTTGGCATTATGTGTTGTTGTGTGTCGATTGATGAAGAAAAAAACAATTCAATCAATTTTAGAATAAGACTGAAACGTTACAAAATGTGGAAAAAATCAAGTGGTCTGAATATTTCCCATATGCACTATATATTGGCCATATATCACACCCCTAGTACCTTATTCTGTCACGGCAGATTTCCTCCTCTTCGTCTGAAGAGGAGTAAGGATCGGACCAAGATGCGGCGAGCGCTCCTCATCCCCTGCCTCAGATGGAAAAGACATTCACCCACCGCTCTACCCACGGGCGGGTGAAATCCTAGAAATGGTCCAGCATCGCATCTCCTTCTCCCCACACTGCGTTGGCCCACTCCAGGGCTTTCCCCGAGAGGCACGAGACGAGGGTGGACACCTTCTCACGGCCCGAAAGGAGCCGGGTGGACTGTTGCCAGGTAGAAATCCAGTTGTAACAGGAAACCCTGGCAGCGTGCAGCCGTCCCATCGTACTCCCGGGGAAGGGCGAGACGAATCCCACTGGGACCGGGTGCAGGGGGGGCGAGTAGTGGAGACCCTGGTTGTGCTGGTGTAGGCGCTGGAGGAACTCCCTGTCTCTCCCAGCGGTCCATGGTTTGGACGACGCGGTCCATGGCGGCGCCAAGATGGTGGAGCATCGCCGCGTGCACCCGGACGCGCTCCTTTACCAGGGGCACCTGCTCCTGCTGACTCCATATTCGGGTGTGAATTCTGTAAGGGGTGCGTGACTGGCTGCAAGGCAGTCAGGCGCAGGAGAGCAGAACTGGCTAATAACAGGAGCAGTTTAATAAGCAAAACTAACCGCACCCAGAACAACAAAATATGGGTACTAAATAACCCCACACGAACCAGTCAGAGTGCACAAGCACTTTCCAACAAACAATTTCACACACAGACATGGGGGGAACAGAGGGTTAAATACACTTCAAGTAATTAGGGAATGTAAACCAGGTGTGTGGGAAAACAAGACAAAACAAATGGAACATTCAAGGTGGATCGGCGATGGCTAGAAGAACGGTGACGTCGACCGCCGAACGCCGCCCGACCAAGGAAAGGAACCGACTTCATAGGAAGTCATGACACTGTTTGTCAAGCTCCCAGCAAGTCGCCTGTGCTTTTGGGAGATAGTTACCCACACCTCCTGGCTGGTTACCTGTAATTGCACCTTTTGAAAATGAATGTCCAGCTGTGTACAGAAGCAGACGGTTCACTCTCCGATGCATCAGTCATTGTTATTGTACATTATGAGGCTTCTTCCTCTGAATAAAAGCTATAGCATTGTTTTCTGTTTAAAAGATACATTCCATACAGCTACAATCTTCATAAAAAACTATTCACTTTAGTGAACACTACCTAACACGAAGGAAATAGGTCATTGCAAATGAGACAAACAATGTGGCGTAAAAGTATAGCAAAATCATTTAATATCATGTCAACTTGAAGAACCTCTGTTTGGAGATGGCAAATGGTTGCTGTAGCGCAGAATAGCACTAAATATCTTCCCATAAAGTACTGTAAATGGTCAAATAGCCAGTAAGTATAGCAAAATCATTTAATATCAAGTCAACTTGTAGAAACTCTGTTTGGAGATGGAGAATGGTTGCTCTAGCGTAAAATATCTTCCCATAAAGTACTGTAAATAGTAAAACAGCCAGTAAACTTCACATTTGTGGGTATTTTCATTTAATTCAGAGTTCGTTGAGGTCAAGTGGGGTGATTTCTCTACTGCTGGGACTGTTTAATTTCTGCTGAATCTCATCTGAGGATAAACATTATCCCTGTAAAAAACCAAGGAAGAAAATGGATCCCAAAAGATGAGTCTGAAGCAGCCAGGGGAAGTGGAATTTTAAATAGGTGTCCAAGCCAAGAGCCAGAACCAAAATGTTAAATGTGAAAATTACGCCTTGGGTCCCTTAGGATGCTCTGAAGACAATTTGTTAGGTGTTTAGAGAATGTGCTAAGGTGTTGGCTGATGGAGCGAGAATGCTTTTTCATGCATTTAGCATCGATCAAGATTATATTAGCTATCTCTCACGCATTTCAGAGTTTATTTAGACAACTAGTGCAATGCATCTCAGGATCTCATGACTAAGTGAGAAGTTGAATGATCTCTCTTGAAGTATAGATAATAAAGATTAAATACCTGCATTCAATTGATAAGGATTAGTGAAAGATAGATATTGAAAGTTAAAGTAAAATTCTGGCAAATGTATGGAGTGTGCCTACCGGAGTACACTGTGCTTAGGGAGTTTGGAGTTTTCCCTATGGCCCTGTAGGAGAAGTGAACTGGGTTAATAATCTGCCCATTCTGGTTGATGTGCAGAGCAGCATGATTTAGTGTGATGAGCCAACAGACTGTGCTCACTCTGAAAACAAAATAATGAGACACCTGATGCATGGCGATTATATTAATTTCATCCACTGAGGTGAAGGCAGTGGAGTAAGTTTGTTTTTGTGTATTTGTGAAGAAAGAGAGAATGAACCTTTTCTAGCAATGCTTACGCTACCAAGGCCTATAACTCAATGCCCGGGGGACTTTGAACTGTTTTCCAACTTTATTAAGGTGTAGTCCTCACCCGATGATACTTTTCATGATAGGTACATACTCATAGATGCAGGCAACTTTGGCAATGTTGAAGTTAAACAAATATGTAGAATTTGAGTTATGTAGCCTAAGTGAAAGCTTGGTTAAATGACCTTATTTAAAAGAAAATGAGGAATTCCCCAGTCTCGAAGGTAATATTGATGGATAGGGATTATGGGGAGTTTCCTCTCCTCGCACATGGATTTAAGATAATCTGTTTTAGAATGAGTCATGGCTAGATTTGCATAGCGCCTGCAGTGGCATGGGATATAATATATACATATACACTATGGTAATAAGGGAAGCTCAAGACGATTCCTAGTGGACTACGGGTATAGGAATAGTATTCAACCAGGGAAACACATTTTTGAATTAATCTTTATTGCGTTATTCTACAAAGCGAAACATACATACAGTTCTGTATATGTTTTATATTAGATACAAAATGTTTGAAACAGATAAAACATATCATTTGTCTGTTCAAATTGATCGTCATGACTCCATAATAGGGACCAAGATACAATATAGGCCTTCCAAGGACCAGTATGTTCTTCCACTGTGCCTCACACTGCCTGCCAAACCAAAATCTGAAGCATCCATCACCATTCCAAGTAGAATTACAAATCAAACAGTGAAGTCCACATCTTGACCACAATGCTGACCAAATAACTACAATAGAAATAGCTGACGATGATTCACTTGAAATATGTTTACTCAATACATCTACTTAACCCTTAAATATCTTCTTCCTTAGTGACCTCATCTGATGGATTTAAATCCATTGTGTTTCCCAATGAATAACATTATAACATGAATATTTGTTTCTAGACTTGTTTCTACCATGCCTAGGTCATCAATTCTTCACTCAATGTTGGACCAAAGTGAAATTTCTTTCATGCTACTGCATTCTTGCATTATGAAACATTTTGCATCATTCTGACACAAACATTTTGTTTGTTAGTGTTAAGTAGGCCTATTATAGAGGCTTACCATATTGCATACCTAATGGTGTGCATGATTATCATGTCTCTGAAGGAGGGACAGCTGAAATATCTGTAACATATGCTCGTGTGTCACTGGAGTTGACTGAAAATGCTATTTTTCCTCAGCTCCCTGGCATGAATGTTTCATTAAAAAAACACTCTAATGCTCAGTCTGAAATCCTAAATACAGGTTGTGGACATAAAAAATAGATAAAGGGATGCTCTGACATGTACAACCTGAATACCTTTGATGTTTTCTTTCTTCCCGTGCCATTTGTCTCATCAGCCCAGCCAGGCAATTTATCAACTTGATCTCCACTATAAAAAGCCTCTAGACATTATTTTCCATTTCTAGCATTTGCTTTTCAACAGTGGAGATTTGTATAAACCTTGCGGTCTGTCTCTCTGACATTTGCAACATTGTTTCAAAATTGAAAGTCTATCTCCAGCTATTCTATTGTAATGACCATGTCGAGGCAGACTATAGAGGATCAGCGTGGCAGATGTGTTGTTACCTACCCTTACCACCTTGGGGTGGCCCGTCAAGAAGTCCACGATCCAGTTGCAGAGGGAGGTGTTTAGTCCCAGGGTCCTTAGCTTAGTAATGAGCTTTGAGGCAGAAAGGCAGGCAGCTTTTCTTAGCCTGCCAAAATCATGAATCAGCTGGTATAATTTGTATGGATATATACAAAGAAATGTCAATAGGATACAGGTCAAACTAAACAAAATGCAGCTAGTTTGCTGTCTTTCCAGCTTCAGATTGAAGTGATTGTGTTAGCTGTGTTGTTGGCTAGCTCCTCTGAACAGTGTCCTGACGAGAGAGCACATTTTCTATGCCAGGCAGAATTGTGAATCAGTAGCTACTTGTTATGGATGTATCCAGATAAATGTCACTAGAATACAGCTTAAACAAATGCAATTGCAGCTATTTTGCTGCTTTTCTGGCTGCACTGTTTGACGGTGACTGTACGTTAGCTGTAGTTGGCTAGCTAGCAAGCAAGGGATAAGAACTTTGCCAACCAGTATGGCAATGAAACATTTAGAACGAACGACTGGGTGACGGTCATAGATACAGAACAAAAAGACTGAACGACTGGGTCGCGTCCATGGCAACTGAACCGATAGAATGAACGACCAGTCGGCTTGGGTAGCAACCCTAGATTTGTTTCGGGACTATATCTTGTGGAAAAATGAAATAGTATGAATACGTTTATCGAAATAAAGTTTTTAATGAAAATATCTCAATCATTATTTGAATATGTTGGTAACCTGTTGTGATAATGCCATCAAAGCCGGTGTTTGGAGGATATATTGGCACGGTTTGCCGGCCGTCAACTTCGTCTCGGGCCTAACACCTGCTTCTCGGGCATTATCACTTAACCTAATTGCACTAGTATGCAACAGTTATTACCTATGTCATAGTGAACAGATCCTTATAATGAATTCCCCTATCAATATTTTGTATGGTTGTGATCCAATATCAAAGACAAAGATGCTCTGTACCTCTTTAATTTGTAACACAATGTCACCGCAGCCTCCTTTGAATTACAGTACAGTATTTCCAACAGCCGTAGCAGTCCAATGAATGTGCACACTTTTAAATATAGGCTATAGTATATCTAAATATGTGCATATGCTCATTTTACAGATTTAACTAAAGGTTTGAAGTCTCAGAGGACCAATTAGAATGAGCATAGGATGAGCAAGCTGTCAAAGCTGTTACAGAGGAGCCTTGACCCCTCCACCTCGTGTCTTGACTGGACATAACCACCACCCACATCCAAGCTCCCTAGTGTAGGGAGAGTAATCTCCTTTGAACAGTTGGCTTTCCTCTCTGCCCTCTGACATTTACACACCATGAAACATGATGGTATTTATTCCTTATGATCCATGAGTCCACCAGCTTTTGAAGTGAAAATTATCTTGTCTCTCGATATGGCACATACTGTAACAATAAAAGCTCCATAATTTAGATCCTCAGTAAGAATGGTATCTAATATCTACAGGAAAAACGCAAACCTATGTTATCGGCTTAGAATTGTAACTTCAACTCTGAAGTATAAGGACATATTATGTACAGAAGTTATCAGATTATTATTTATTTTCTTCCTCCTATGCACAGATAACTTATGTCAATACACCGAGGGATACTACATACTTGAAAGTTCCTGCAAATAGTTCATTACTTTGATTACATGCGGTCGTTATTCGCGTTAAGTTCAAAAAGGTTAGGTGATACAATCCATCTTGCTGTACTTCTGTCATAATGCATGAAATGGTAACCTCATTAAGCTTTTTAATGTATCCTGTCCTGTCAGATCATACATCATGTAATGAATAATTGAGATTTAGAATATATCCTTTATGAGCATCTGGATCAGAAATGGATCCAGCTTTTAATATGAATGTATGTCAAGATGTTACCAAACATGGCTTCTGATCTGAAGGTGATCTGTTTGATTCAGTTGGAAGTATGTTGCTGTTCATCTGTTTGCTTGGGTTGCATTGAATTCAATCACTTGTAGATATAAAGGTAAATTGCAGTGCGGGTTCACTCTAAGCTACGTCGTATTTCAAGGTCTGGTTTTGCATCAATATCAAATCAAAGCAAATATTTTTTGGCACACGCGCCAAATACAACAGTAGACCTTACAGTGAAATGCTTACTTACAAGCCCTTATCCAACAATGCAGTTTTAAGAAAAACAAGTGTTAGGTAAAAAAAAAGGATAAGTAATAAAAATAAAAATAACAAATAATTAAAGAGCAGCAGTAAAATAACAGTAGCGATGCTATATACAGGGGGTACCGGTACATAGTCAATGTGCGGGGGCACATGTTAGTCAAGGTAATTGAGGTAATATGTACATCAATGATGTGGCTCTCTGCCAATAATTACATTTAGAGGATTGCAATATTCTAAATTAATATCTAATGGGCATTTTTAGGATCTAAGAGGCTTTTATATAATTCTAAATGAATGAATAATAATCACTTTGTTTAAAAAGTAACAATATTTTGGAGATTATTTAGTTTTCATTTAACCTAGAGTGAGCTAAAAAAAAGGCCATTCTTGAACATGGGGTGAGACATTCTCACTAATTTGTAAATAAAGCCAGTTTGTTATTTAGAATGATTTATTTCTGGAGAAACCAAAAGCTGCCTCGTGGATCTCCCGGTGGCAGTCGGCATGGGTATCGAACAAGCATCTGTAGCAAAGCAGTTTGCACTGCGATGCTGTGTCTTAGACTGCTGCGCCACTCGGGAGCCCCCATCCACAAGTTAATGCTGATCAATTACTTTGCACAAAGTATCAAAATACAGAGGTAATGGGCTATTATAATACTGTACGTGGTGTCCAGGTCAGAATAACCAAAACATCTCTTTATTAAAGACTATTAGAAATAATGTTGGTACTTATTTATTTTGATCCAAAGCCATGAATGAGTGAGTCACTCAGCTTTATGTAGGTGCCAGGGCTATATGACTGTACCATCAAGTTGATTATACATACATATATAACAATATTTTGGAGATTATTTTGTTTTCAAAAGACAAAAGTGAGATATTGTAATCTGAATAAAGGCCAAAATAATATTTGTAAAGGCCAAAACATGTATTTCTGTTTTTAGAAAGAAAGAAACTCTGGGCCAATTGTGCGCCACCCTATGGGACTCCCAATCACGGTCAGATGTGATAAATAATAATAATAAGAAGAATTTTTTTTAAAGAATGTGTTTTATCAATTAGGATATTAGAGTTTAACCACAAAATGTGTTGCATTATTTGTTCTGTCTTTTCTGGTGGATTAAACTGAAATTGCTTATAATAATCCATAAGTATACAGCATATCTCTGATTGTCCTCACTTTGATTATGCTGTAACAACATACTGTAGCACCATGACCAAGATCTCTGTTCATTTAAACGAGCAGATTAGGGCTTTCAGGAGGAATGGAAAATCTACTGGAGACATTTGAAAAAATACTGGTAGACTTGAAGAGTTTGGTCACAGATAGTACTATTTGCCGAACCCGAAAGCCCAGGAAAATGAACAGGTACAGTATGCGACAATACTGTAAAGTAGGCGTAATAATGCTAAAAATAATGCTTAAATAAATCACTGTTGCCTCCTTTTTCAGGTATCACTGCTCAAGATTTCTTTGAGGAAGAAAACATCAAGCGAAAGGGTCCAGCACATGTCAGAGAGGTGTTTCTGGGACCACATCATCTCTTTCAAGGTAGGATTATAGCAATATTTTGGCATGTTTAGGCCTATTTACATGTATATTTATAGTATTGTACATAATGTTGGCTGTTAGGCTAAATGTTGTTGTTTTTTCTCCAAATGCAGACAATGACCCAAACACTGCCACCTGGGTTTGCATTGCAAATGAGGGCATAAACGGTGTAAGTAGACCATTATGCAGTAAAATAAAGGTGAAATAAAAATAAATAAAAAAACCTACAACCTAGAGAATATCTAAAAATATTTTTTTTATCTCTACATGTAGGTCGTCTGATTTAAACCCGATCAAACTTGTTTGGCATCAACTGAAATAATTAATCCGTAACTCTGCCAAGCCTACAAGCATAGATGAACTGGTCAAGGCCATCAAGACGTTTGGCTAGAGAAATTGACATACAACAATGCAACAAATACAGTGATCATCTCAGCAAGGTTTTACCTGTGGGCATAGAGCTGGGTGGTAGTGCAACTAAAATGTATTTTAAATAAACATCTGCATATTGAATGTCTTTTTCCTTGTTATTTTATTAACGAAAGCATAAAGATGTTGAAGAAATATTGTACTGATGTTTTGAGTTAGAAATGTAACACTTTAGAGTACTTAAGCATCGAATACATTACAAGTAGGGGGATGTTCACACCTACAATACCAGAGCTATAAAGAGTCTATTATCCTGCTAATACTGTGGGGCCACACCTGCTAGAGTACACTTGTAAAACAACAAGTGTTTGAAAACCTGTTTTCAAAATGCCTCCAACCGTCCATCACTACTGTAAATAAAAACACAACATATTGTTTACATCCTGTTTACATTATTTATTGTGACCACAAAGTCACAAATCATTTGTGTCTACCTTTCCAATTACTTTTAGAGTTTGGGATTTACAAATGTGCACTTTTCATGTCATTTTTCGTTAAATCCCGTTCGGATTTAAGTATAACTTTGACTGACGCCTTTAGTGAGAGGTCTAATGCTTTAATATTTAATAATATCTGCCCTCCGAATTCATATCTAAGTGGCATTTTTCATGCCATTATTAGTTACATTGCTTTAGTTAGAATGTGCAGACAGGCACTAAGAACAGCGGGAACATTTCCCGAGTCAGCGACATTATTAGTGCAATGCCCCTTAAAGTGTTGCTCAGTGCTACCCAGTGGGGCGGGTTGGGGGTCCCCCCCATGGGCTAGTTCCATCTTCTGTGCACTTCTCTGCGGCCCGTCCCGTGCCTCCTGCCCTTGAACTTTGTGTACCTACCGCTATCTCAGTGGATAAAGCTGGAGAACTGCAAGACAATCACATTGTGCGCCACTCGAGAGCCATGACCAATATGACCAATATATATTGTCCTGCTAGAAATGTTGTTTGCAGAATTCACAGCCTTCTACGCTTGTGAAAAACAGGGTTAATAATATATCTGTGAGAATATCTAAGGGGCTTTTATAGAATTCTAAATTAATGAATAATAATAGTTTTTTAAATAATATTTGAGATTTTGTTTTCAAACAATGTAAAGTGAGCGAGTGTATTTTTCCAGGTGTGCGCTGCAGGATAAAGGAATAGCAATTGTTACACTATTGTTCTAAATTCAATCACCTTCCTCATCCTCATTACTCACCTCATTGAAATTACATTTTGAAGTCGTGCACAATTATCAGTTTCCATGTTGTTTATGTCGCCCATTCATCAGTTAGACACAGTAGCGCCTTGGGACCCAAAAGCATAATCAGTGCTCTAACTCCCCTTTGCATTGGCCTGGAGCAATGAAGAAGTGACTCAGGGTACCGTACTAAACCACAAATTACATCTAAATCCTGCAGCATAATCACATAACTTTTAGTTGAGCAACCACTGTCGGTAGAGTTAAAGTGACTATGTATAGATAATAACTAGAGAGTAGCAGCAGCGTAAACGTGTGTTTGGGGGGGGGTGTTCAAAAAGACTGGGTAGCCATTTAATTAGCTGTTCAGGAGTCTTATGGCTTGGGGGTAGAATCTGTTAAGAAGCCTTTTGGACCTAGACTTGCCGCTTGCCATGCTGTAGCAGAGAGAACAGTCTATGACTAGAGTAGCTTGAGTCTTTGACAATTTTTAGGGCCTTCCTCTGACGTCACCTGGTATAGAGGTCCTGGATGGCAGGAAGTGATGTACTGGGCAGTACGCACTACCTTCTGTAGTGCCTTGCGGTCAGAGGCCGAGCAGTTGCCATACCAGCCAGTCATGCAGCCGGTCAGGATGATCTTGATAGTGCAGATGTACAACTGTTTGAGGATCTGAGGACCCATGCCAAATCTTTTCAGTCTCCTGAGGGGGAACAGGCTTTTTCGTGCCCTCTTCACGACTGCCTTGGTGTGTTTGGACCATGATAGTTTGTTGGTGATGTGGACACCAAGGAACTTGAAGCTCTCAACCTGCTCCAAACCTGCTTTTTTCTTATTTCTTTTAAGAGAAAAATATTTGTCCAGTATGATGTGAGTAATAGCTGTCCTAATATCCAGAAGCTCTTTTCGGTCATAAGAGATGGTGGCAGAAACATTATGTAGAAAATAGATGACAAATAAAGCGAAAAAACACAATAGCATAATTGGTTAAGAGCCCGTAAAACGGCAGCCATCTCCTCCGGTGTAATTCAGTCAGATATCTGCGAGAGAAACAATTCAACCACAGCTCATAATTTCACATGCAAATTAGTTTTCTGGGCAAACCGTTGCGGTAAATGTGCGGCAACTTGTGAACTTCTGGCAAAAAAATTGGAGAAACTTGTGAACTTTCTACTGTTTGCTGCAGGTTAGAATTTTCAAATTCATACTGAGTTTGCAGCGATCAGGTTTTTGGTTACTGTGTGTTAACAACAACATTTCAATGTTGTATCTACATAAATCAAATATTTACATCAGAGAAATGTGAACCCTATGGGGATGCTGATCTTAGCATGTTTAAAGGGGCAACTACAGAATCATTTACATGTGCAATAGATTAACCAATGTAAATTTAAAAGATTAAGAAAATGTCAATGATTAAAACAACAACTAAATAAAACCCAGTTCAAAACTATTGCCTTTTTGAGTGAACTTGAGATGGCAGCCCAGTGGAAGTCCTTTGTCCATAGCTTGTTGAATGGATGCACTGAAACAATCCTCCCCAAAATAGGACACTGAAAACAACTACTGAATATATTTTATTTTGGCATCTACAAAAAGAAGAAATTGAGTAATGCCTAATATGACAATTCATATAATTTGTGCAGAATCAATTATTGTTACACTCAAAAAAATGCATTGTTAATTTAACTGAGCAGGGTTGGGTTGTGCTTCTAACCCAGCACATTGGTTTAAGGGCTTGACCCAGCTGCTGGGTAAATCAGACTATATTGCTGGGTTGTGACATACACCCAGCACATTGTGTTGGGGGATTGACCCAGCAGCTGGGTAATTGTTTTATGTAATCATTGGGTTATTGTCAGTGTAATCCTAATTTTGATTCTGCTTATATATATTTTTGCCTTACCTACCATCCCATCCTACACACAATCAAGATACAATGTTGCATTTCAATTAGTTAATTTGTATTGCATGCATTTCAGAACATACATACACATCAGAGAATTGTCCACAATGTACAAGAATATATACTTTTTAAATAGCACATTGAGACAAAGCCCTATTGTCTAAGTATGTGTTATATAATAAGACAATAATCAAATCAAAATTTATTTACATAGCCCTTCGTACATCAGCTGATATCTCAAAGTGCTGTACAGAAACCCAGTCTAAAACCCCAAACAGCAAGCAATGCAGGTGTAGAAGCACGGTGGCTAGGAAAAACTCCCTAGAAAGGCCAAAACCTAGGAAGAAACCTAGAGAGGAACCAGGCTATGAGGGGTGGCCAGTCCTCTTCTGGCTGTGCCGGGTGGAAATTATAACAGAACATGGCCAAGATGTTCAAATGTTCATAAATGACCAGCATGGTCAATTAATAATAATCACAGTAGTTGTCGAGGGTGCAGCAAGTCAGCACCTCAGGAGTAAATGTCAGTTGGCTTTTCATAGCCAATCATTAAAAGTCCCTCTACCATTCCTGCTGTCTCTAGAGAGTTGAAAACAGCAGGTCTGGGACAAGGTAGCACGTCCGGTGAACAGGTCAGGATTCCATAGCCGCAGGCAGAACAGTTGAAACTGAAGCAGCAGCACGGCCAGGTGGACTGGGGACAGCAAGGAGTCATCATGCCAGGTCGTCCTGAGGCATGGTCCTAGGGCTCGGGTCCTCCGAGAGAGAGAAACAAAGAGAGAAAGAGAGAATTAGAGAGAGCATACTTAAATTCACACAGGACACCGGATAAGACAGGAGAAGTACTCCAGATATAACAAACTGACCCTAGCCCCCCGACACATAAACTACTGCAGCATAAATACTGGAGGCTTAGACATGAGGGGTCAGGAGACACTGTGGCCCCACCCGATGATACCCCCGGACAGGGCCAAACAGGAAGGATATAACCCCACCCACTTTGCCAAAGCACAGCCCCCACACCACTAGAGGGATATCTACAACCACCAACTTACCATCCTGAGACAAGGTCTAGTGTAGTCCACAAAGATCTCCGCCACGGCACAACCCAAGGGGGGGTGCCAACCCAGACAGGAAGATCACATCAGTGACTCAACCTACTCAATTGACGCACCCCTCTTAGGGACGGCATGAAAGAGGACCAGTAAGCCAGTGACTCAGCCCCTGTAATAGTGTTAGAGGCAGAGAATCCCAGTGGAAAGAGGGGAACCGGCCAGGCAGAGACAGCAAGAGCGGTTCGTTGTTCCAGAGCCTTTCCGTTCAACTTCACACTCCAGGGCCGGACTACACTCAATCATATGACCCACTGAAGAGATGAGTCTTCAGTAAAGACTTAAAGGTTGAGACTGAGTTTGTCTCTCTCACATGGGTAGGCAGACCATTCCATAAAAATGGAGCTCTATAGGAGAAAGCCCTGCCTCCAGCTGTTTGCTTAGAAATTCTAGGGACAATTAAGAGGCCTGCACCTTGTGATCATAGCGTATGTGTAGGTATGTATGGCAGGAACAAATCAGATAGATAGGTAAGAGCAAGCCCATGTAATGCTTTATAGGTTAGCAGTAAAACCTTGAAATCGGCCCTTGCCTTGACAGGAAGCCAGTGTAGAGAGGCTAGCACTGGAGTAATATGAACACATTTTTTGGTTCTAGTCAGGATTCTAGCAAACGTATTTAGCACTAACTGAAGTTTATTTAGTGCTTTATCCGGGTAGCCGGAAAGTAGAGCATTGCAGTAGTTTAACCTAGAAATAACAAAAGCATGGATTCATTTTTCTGCATCATTTGTGGACATAATGTTTCTGATTTTTGCAATGTTACGTATATGGAAAAAAGCTGTCCTTGAAACAGTCTTGATATGTTCGTCAAAAGAGAGATCAGGGTCCAGGGAAATGCCGAGGTCCTTCAGTTTTATTTGAGACGACTGTATAACCATTAAGATTAATTGTCAGATTCAACAGAAGATCTCTTTGTTTCTTGGGACCTCGAACAGGCATCTCTGTTTTGTCCGAGTTTAAAAGTAGAACGTTTGCAGCCATCCACTTCCTTATGTCTGAAACACAGGCTTCTATCGAGGGCAATTTTGGGGCTTCACCATGTTTCATTGAAATCTTGATATCTTATGAAATGATTTATATTATTTTACAAACCAAACAGACTAAAGCCTCAGCTGAACTTGACGTACACACTAAGATTGCAATCTAAGAAAAACAAAGCATGCGTGCGTGTGACACAGTCTGTCTGAACTGGTATTAACACAGATCTGTCTATCAGACAGTACCAGAGCTAATCAATATAGATTCACATTCACTGACACACTTCAGCTATCATAGGTGACAGTACACACACACACACACACACAATGCTGTTTTACCATACTATAATCATCTAGATTTGGGTCGAGTCAAAATATTGTTACACAGAGAACAAGTGTAAAATATTACGTTTGAAGGTCACTGGACTAATGTCATTACTTAAATAATAACTGTATTTCACTCATAAAGGACTTTTCACAATTCCCAAAATGTAAAATTTCTGTTTCAAATAAATTGTAGTGATCGAATGAAAGTGTAGCGGAACAAAACATTTCATTATATATATTAATCATACAAATATATCAAGATTTACATGCAACACTAGTTGAACTAAATGCAAACAGGAACAAACCATACAGTAGCCAAAAAGCAGGCAGAAATTCATTAAAACAAACTAAAAGTCAATTTAACAGAGCTATAAATAGTGCCCTTGAGACCATATTAGCGTTGTAATATAAAGGGGAAAGGGGGATACCTAGTCAGCTGCACAACTGAATGCATTCAACCGAAATGTGGCTTACACATTTAACCAAACCCCACTGAATCAGAGATTCAGATTCATGGCTCATCCATCCATTGATCTATTAATTCACTTCTCACAGTACATACAATAGTGAATAAGTAGCTGCTCTTGTTCAGTGGAAAAAAAGACATGCTCGATTAGTCTTACTACAATGGGTTATTTCCTGGCAGCTGATACACTGTGGTCTGTAGGAAAGTTGATGTCAAATACATAATAGGACTTGAAGCACACCTCCAGTGCCACAAGCAATGTACCTAGCTCCAATGCTTGTCCACTAATGATTCTAAACACCTGTGAGCAGTCCCCAATGGGTAGGTTCTCGTGACCTCAGCCTGGCGCAGGTACTCTACCATGTTGGTCCCAACTTGTTAGACATAAATCATTTGATTTTAGAATATGAGGACTTGTGCAAAGCGTGGAGGTACACTGACAATGCCATCAAACACAATTAATTGTGTATACTTTATAGCCATGTGTCGTGTCTTTGGCATCATTAAACTGCAGACTTATTTTTAGTCTATCAAATCAATTCTCTGTAATTACGTGGGATAACTAATCAGGTAGATGTAATTAACTACGAAGTCGGAGCTCCAAGGAAAATATTCAGATTACAAAGTTCTAATTCTCCTAATATAACTTTCAGATATTTTAATATCTGATCAATTAGTCTTCTAATTAATGATGAATTATTCTTTACCTCACGTTAGTCTCATTCCAAACGTCGTAAATTGTTGGTTATCAGTACGAACCGTCTTCACTATGAGTCATCCATACATCAATTGTCTTTAGCATTTATTTACTAACTAAATAATCACAGGAATGCACAATCAAACAGGTAGATATGGTTACAAGGAAATGATAGAGGAATGCGCCCTAGTGGGATAAACCGGCATGGCAGCTTGTTGGACAAAAGGGAAGTGGGGGTCGACTGAGATAAAAGACACAACAAAGCTGATAATTACAACAATTGAAATGCTAATCCTTTGCACATGAATGCTCACTCATTCGGGAATAATTGCAATCAATATATATATATATATATATATATATTTAAGCTCAGTGTGTCATCCTGATCTCTGTTGGAAAGTTTGTTTATGTTGGAGAGTTTGTCTGCCCTCTCTCTCCCTCCCTTAGTTAGAATGGATAGTTCAGAGTAACATTCAGCAATGTAGTTATAGAATAGATGTTTCGGCGGTTGTCGGTCTTCACGTTCAGTGATACTAATTACTAGTCTGCAGCTATGAATTTGGTATCAAAGATTTGTTCTTATTCTGTCGGTTAGATAGTCTCAGAGTTTAACCACATGGTATGGTTAAGAATTCAGCAACGGGCTCATATCTTAGCCCTCTCGTAATTGAGGTAAGCTTGGTCTCTACTCAAACCTTAGCCCTCTCGTAAATGAGAGAAGCATGGTCTAAAGATAAATTCCCACGGTGGGGTTATATTCGGAAGAGCCGAAAGGGGCTGTCCCATGACACCAGATCAATGTCTGTGCTCATGGGCGGACCAATGTTTTAGTTAAACTCCAAAAGGAATTGGCGTTTCCTTCATTAAACAGTTTAAAATCACATTACATAATTTCACAAATAGTTTCATCTTTAATCATTCATTTTATACAACAATTAGATGTAAGCCTCATAACTGAGACTCTTGTATAAATAGGGTTATGGTAATGTGGCTGTATTGCCTCTCATGAGTTTCACAAAATTCTACCAAACGGACCAGTTCATAGATGGCTACTTCACCAACCTTTTATACATTCTCCAGAACATGAATATTGTTCAGTTCTCAAGTTCTGCGAGGTGGAAGAAATTCCTTTGTTCTCTCTATGAAACCTCACTCTCTCTTATACTCTGGCCATGAGGAGAGAACTACAAGGAATGTATGACCTGCCTAACAGAGCCTGGTGTAGGGATGCTATTTGGCCCTACACAGAGAGTACACAGCGGCAGAATACCTGAACACTGTGACTGACCCAAAATTAAGGAAAGCTTTGACTATGTACAGACTCAGTGAGCATAGCCTTGCTATTGAGAAAGGCCGCCGTAGGCAGACATGGCTCTCAAGAGAAGACAAATGGGAAACTGAGGTGGAAACTGAGCTTCACTTCCTAACCTCCTGCCCAATGTATGACCATATTAGGGAGACATATTTCCCTCAGATTACACAGATCCACAAAGAATTCGAAAACAAATCCAATTTTGAAAAACTCCCATATCTACTGGGTGAAATTCCACAGTGTGCCATCACAGCAGCAAGATTTGTGACCCGTTGCCACGAGAAAAGGGCAACCAGTGAAGAACACACACCATTGTAAATACAACCCACATCTATGCTTATTTATTTTATCTTGTGTCCTTTACCATTTGTACATTGTTAAAACACTGTATATATACATAATATGACATTTGTAATGTCTTTATTGTTTTGAAACTTCTGTATGTGTGATGTTTACTGTTAATTTTTATTGTTTATTTCACTTTATATTCACTTTATATATTATCCACCTCATTTGCTTTGGCAATGTTAACACATGTTTCCCATGCCAATAAAGCCCTTGGATTGAATTGAGTATAGAGAGAGGGGGATGGTGCTCGCTGTATCCAAAGAGGGCAACGTCATGACACATTTATAGTACACCCAATCCCTGTTTGTTGCCAACATCTTCTATTCATTTGGGGCTGAGGCTTATAGGTTCATTTACACACCTATGTCTTGGATTGTGCAGTTATGCATAGCCGATATTGGAATTCCATTCTTTTAATTCAAGCTTTACAAATCAAATCAAATTGTATGAGTCACATGCACCTAACACCACAGGTGTAGACCTTCCAGTGAAATGCTTACTTACCATCCCCTAACCAACAATGCCGTTTCAAAAAAATATGGATAAGAATAAGAGATAAAAGTAACAAGTAATTAAAGAGCAGCAGTAAAATAACAATAGCGAGACTATATATAGGGAGTACCGATACAAAGTCAATGTGCGGGGGCACCAGTTAGCCTCTCTAGGCTAGATGGGATGCTGCCATCCCACCTGACCAACATCCACTGAAAGTGCAGGGCGCCAAATTCAAACTACAGAAATGTAAATATTTATCATTCTTGAAAATACATATGCAATATGTCAAAATAAAGCTCAACTTCTTGTTAATCCAGCCAACATGTCAGATTTCAAAAAGGCTTTTCTGCGAAAGCAAACTATGTTATTATCTGGGGATAGCACCTCCGTAGACAAAAGAAAGAAAGCATATTTCAACCCTGCAGGCGCGACACAAAACAAAGAAATACACATATAGTTCATGCCTTACCTTTGACGAGCTTCTTTTGTTGGCACTCCAATATGTCCCCTAAACATCACAAATGGTCCTTTTGTTCGATTCATTCCGTCAATATATATCCAAAATGTCAATTTATTTGGCACGTTTGATCAAGAAAAACACTGGTTCCAAATTGAGCAACATGACTACAAAATATCTCAAAAGTTACCAGTAAACTTTGCCAAAACATTTCAAACTACTTTTGTAATACTTTAGGTATTTTTAAAAGTAAATAATCGATAAAATTGAAGACGGGATGATCTGTGTTCAATACAGGAAGAAAACAAACTGAAGCATGCTTTCTGGTCACACGCCTCTAACAGTACACTTCAAGTGACCCTCGTTCAAGATGGCCGTACTTCTTCATTACACAAAGGAATAACCTCAACCAATTTCTAAAGACTGTTGACATCCAGTGGAAGCGATAGTAACTGCAGAAGGTCCCTTAGAAATCTGGATTCCCAAAGAAAATCATTGAAAAGAGAGTGACCTCAAAAATAACATCTGAATGTTTTGTCTTTGGGGTTTCGCATGCTAAATAGGTTCTGTTATACTCACAGACATGATTCAAACAGTTTTAGAAACTTCAGAGTGTTTTCTATCCAAATCTACTAATACCATGCATATCTTATCTTCTGGGGATAAGTATCAGGCAGTTGAATTTGGGAATGCATTTCATCTGGACGTGAAAATAAGAAGTTAACAAATAGCCTCCTTTTCAGAACAGTGTGGTTACAGGTCTCCCTGCGCTGAGTCATGTAGGTTGCATCAGCCAGGCTAGTTAGTAATCACAGCAAACAGAATCAAATTCAAGTCTAATGTTTTTGTAAACAATTTAACCCACCATGCCTGGAGTCTACAGCAGATGCGGCTACACTCCGACTATCTCAATTCTCTTGGCCCCATTCTGTCTGGTCCACTGAGCCCTCTAGATCGAGGTACATTTCATGTACTCCGCAACTTGGTTTGCCAGCCAGATATTGTTCTTCAGCCACTCGGTCATCTGGGCTGCCCCATCATATTTGACGCTGTTGTGAGCACAAAGTATTCAGTGAATTATAAATTACATTTAGCAATCAGTTTTCAAACTACACAACAAAGCTTTCAACATATACCTGGCAACAAGAGGCTACTGCTCAAGCTTGGTGCGTCACTTCGTGTGTCCACTGTCCTATGTAGTCACGTGTGTCCCCTGAGGACCTCCCCTCTTGTATAAAAAAGGTGCCGTTTACAGAATGCTCACTGAATGTACAGTAAGTCCTTCAAGTTCTTTAACTTCAGGCTAAAGTCGAGTCGTCCAAAAGCAAGAGCGTTTCCTGGTCTATTTCCTCCACTGCAAAATAGAAAGGGGGTACCTGGTCAGCTGCACAGCTGAATGCATTCAACCAAAATGTGTTTCCCACATTCAATACAACCCTCCTTAATCAGAGAGGTGTGGGGGTTGCCTTAATTACATCCACGGCGCCCAGGGAACAATTATTTTGGGGGCAGAACGGCAAATGTATCCACCTTGCGGGCTCAGGGATTCGAACCAGTGACCTTTGTTACTTGCCCAACGCACTTAACCACTAGGCTTAACCGCTAAGTGATTGATTTTAAGGGATAGTTTAACCCACATTTCGAAATTACATACTTTGAGGAGGGAAGGGTTGATAAGACTGGTCAAATGGGAGTGAGGAAAGAGATAAATGAATAGGGTCGGCAGTAGCTTCAAGGTTAGAAAGGCAGGTCAATTACTGACGGGTTATCAGTTCGAACCCCTAGCTGCCAGCAGGGCAATTTGCAGGAAGGGATCTGGCAGCCAAAGGGTTACCAGCTACAATCTCTTTATACAACCTACTGCTGTTGTGCCCTTGAGCAAAATGGCCATGAGTTGCTCCCTTCCTGTGATGTTTGTTGTGTGTCAGGTTGGTCACTGTGACAGAATATCTGTGCAAATGATCAATATGGTAAAATTAAGGCCAGACTATCTATGGTAGTTGTGCATGTAATGTATCTAGTCCCAAAGTGTATGCATGGTCCTAGAAGCTCTGGTGAAGTTACGTATTTCAGATTTCATATTGCGCTTGTCCTACTTAAATTCCACTCTTTGAAAAGAGTCACAAGTCTCAAAGCCACATGAGGGTAGAACACATTTCAAACATAGCTTTTTAGAGGGAGGTAGTTGCAGAAACAATGGAATGGTTTAGTTGACTTCTTCAATCAATGTTTCAGATGACAATGTGAAAGGAGATGCTGTTTTACACAGGGTCAATGAAAACCAAAGCTCTGTCCCTCACTCTCAAAAAGGAATTTCGCAATTGTACTTATCCTCAGAGGCCCTGTTCTGCTCATTCAGCATATCCTTTAAAAAAAAGTCCATTGCCTTAACCTCTACATTTAAATACAGAAATAAAGACATTTTAGAAACATAGCTAGCTAGTTATACTAACTTGGCTACATCAAATTTATGTTTAATTTTAATGTTAGGTAGCTAAAAGTATTTCCATCCATCATCCTTTGGCAGAAACTGTTGACAACCAGTACAGTAACGCTACCTAACACCAGCTAACTCAATCAATCACCATGCAAGTGTGAGATAGGCCTGCCAAATAGCTTGGATAAATTAACCCAGATGGAGGATAAGAAAAATCTATGGTAACTTAGCTAGCCAGCTAACGAGTGAAAAAGTATACTACACACTCCAGAAGCAGTGTCAGACTCGCTAGCTAAGGTAGTTAGCCAGATAAATGGAGCAAGCTCCTTTTACAGACACTAGTTATAGTTAGCTAGTTAACTTGCCAAACGTCAACAAACAAGTACATCCAGCTACATTCCGCGACAACAGTCCAGTAAGCTAGCATCACGAGCATGGTCGTGAGGCTAACTTTCACTACCTATTAAATGTTACCACAGCCAGAGATATTCGGACAGAAAATGGCAAGCTAGCTAACAGTCATTAGCTAATTCTCAAGCTAATGTTAGCTAGCTACCTAATTATTATAGATCAACATATTCAACCTGAATGACGATCAAGTTCCTAATTCATAACATTTGTTACCTACCGTTTTCAAGCTACTACTAGCAATTAAAGATCTAATTGTTACAAAGAATGAATATATGGTCTACATTTACCAGCATTTGCTGACCTTCAAGATGATACACTCATTTATCACTAAAAGGCATTATGAGTGAGTGCACCAAAACATATTTCCAGGGTGTTGATGCATCCTCCTCCCAGCCTCTCTCAACACCACAGGTAGGGTAAGGGCATACATCTGCAAAGGGGAAGCTTTGCATTGATGTCAAATCAAATGGAATTAAAAATAAATAAATATATGGATGAGCAATGTCAGAGCGGCATAGACTAAGATACAGTAGATAGTATAGAATGCAGTATATACATATGATATTAATAATGTTACATATCTTGCATTAGTCAAGTTACTAGTGTTCCATTTATTAAAGTCACCAATGATTTCAAGTCTATGTAGGCAACAGTCTCTCTGTGTTGGTGATGGCTATTCAAAAGTTTAATGGCCTTGAGATAGAAGCTGTTTTTCAGTCTCTTGGTCCCAGCTTTGATGTACCTGTACTGACCTCACCTTCTGGAAGACAGCAGCGTGAACAGGCAGTAGCTTGGGTAGTTGTTGTCACTGATCTTTTTGGCCTTCCTGTGACATCGGGTCACGAAGGTGCCCTGTCACGTAGGTGCCCTGGCAGGTAGTTTGCCCCCGGTGATGCATTGTGCAGACCGTGCCAACCCTCTGGAGAGCCCTGCGGTTGTGAGTGGTGCAGTTGCCGTACCAGGCGGTGATACAGCCCGACAGGATGCTCTCAATTGTGCATCTGTAAAAGTTTGAGAGTTTAAGGTGACAAGCCAAATTTCAACAGCCTCCTGAGGTTGAAGAGGCACTGTTGCACCACCTTCACCATACTGTCTGTGTGGGTGGACCATTTCAGTTTGTCAATGATACAGTTGCAGTCGGAAGTTTGCGTACACCTTAGCCAAATACATTTAAACTGAGTTTTTCACAATTCCTGACATTTAATCCTAGTAAAAATTCCCTGTCTTAGGTCAGTTAGGATCACCACTTTATTTTAAGAATTTTTGAGTAGAGACAATTATTTATTTCAGCTTGTATTTATTTCATCACATTCCCAGTGGGTCAGAAGTTTACATACTGTGGCAGAACAGGGGGTTTGGTCAAGACGTTTACACAGATCAGACACGGACAGAGTATGATTATCTCGGTTTCAAATGTGTTTATTTAAATAAAAAAAATAGGTCTCCCCTATGAGACCCTTTCCGGGATACCGTCTTCTGGTCTCCGAGTCCTGTTGGTCACAAAAACTGAACTCCCTCCTCATACCTCTGCAACCGCCCTCGGAGTCCTTCCTTCCCCACTCTCCCTTGTGTGCTGTCCTCCTGGCAGCTTTATGGGCCTTGCACAGCTGGTGAGCAATCAGCCCTTGATTACTTACCAGCTCCCAATCAGAACCAATTAGTCCTGGCCGGAGAGCCCTTCGAGACCTGGCACGTCCAGCAGATGGAGTATTCATCACGAGGCGATGGCTCCATCTGTCACCAGGCCTTGACGAGTCTCCCCCTGGCGGCTGACCTGCTGTACGCCACAATACACTCAATTAGTATTTGGTCGCATTGCCTTTAAATTGTTTCACTTGAGTCAAACTTTTCAGGTAGCCTTCCACAAGCTTCCCACAATAAGTTGGGTGAATTTTGGCCCATTCCTCCTGACAGAGCTGGTGTAACTGAGTTAGGTTTGTAGGCCTCCTTGCTTGCACACGCTTTTTCAGTTCTGCCCACAGATTTTCTTTAGGATTGTGGTCAGGGTCACTCCAATACCTTGACTTTGTTAAGCTATTTTGCCACAACTTTGGAAGTATGCTTGGGGTCATTGTGCATTTGGAAGACCCATTTTCAACCAAGCTTGAACTTCCTGACTGATGTCTTGAGATGTTGCTTCAATATATCCTTATAATTTTCCTCCCTCATGGTGCCATCTATTTTGTGAAGTGCACCAGTCTCTCCTGCAGAAAAGCACACCCACAAAATGATGCTGCCAACCCCGTGCTTTACTGTTGGGATGGTGTTCTTCGGCTTGCAAGCCTCCCCCTTTTTCCTCCAAACATAATGATGGTCATTATGGCCAAACAGTTCTATTTTTGTTTCATCAGACCAGAGGACATTTCTCCAAAAAGTATGATCTTCATCCACATCTGCAGTTGCAAACTGTAGTCTGTCTTTTTTATGGCGGTTTTGGAGCAGTGGCTAATTTCCTGCTGAGCGGCCTTTCATGTTATGTCGATATTGGACTTGTTTTACTGTGGAAATAGATACTTTTGTACCTGTTTCCTCCAGCATCTTCAAAAGGTCCTTTGCTGTTGTTCTGGGATTGATTTAAACCAGACTTGTGGAGGTCTACAACTTCTGTTCTGAGGTCTTGGCTGATTTCTTTGATTTTCCCATGATGTCAACCAAAGAGGCACTGAGTTTGAAGGTAGGCCTTGAAATACATCCACAAGTCCACATCCAATGGACTCAAATTATGTAAATTGGCCTGTCAGAAGCTTCTAAAGCCATTACATATTTTCAGGAATTTCCAAGCTGTTTGAAGGCACTGTCAACTTAGTGTGTGTAAACTTTTGTCCCACTGGAATTGTGATACAGGGAATTATAAGTGAAATAATCTCTTTGTAAACAATTGCTGGAAAAATTACCTTTGTCACGCACAAAGTAGATTTCCTAACCGACATGCCAAAACTATAGTTTGTTAATTAACAATACATTTGTGGAGTGGTTGAAAAATGAGTTTGAATGACTCCAACCTAAGTGTTTGTAAACCTCCGACTTCAACTGTATGTACGCTGAGGAACTTAAAACTTACCACCTTCTCCACTGCTGTCCCATTGATGTGGATAGGGGTGTTCCTGAAGTCCACGATCATCTCCTTTGTTTTGTTGACGTTGAGTGAGAGACTACACAATCCAGAGCCCTCACCTCCTCCCTGTAGGCTGTCTCGTTGTTGATTGTAATCAAGCCTACTACTGTAGTCTTCAAACTTGATGATTGAGTTGGAGGCTTGCATAGTCACACAGTCATAGGTGAACAGGGAGTATAGGACGTGACTGAGCACACACCCTTGTGGGGTCCCAGTGTTGAGGATCAGCAAAGTGGAGATGTTGTTTCCTACCTTCACCACCTGGGGTGGCCCGTCAGGAAATCCAGAAACCCAATTGCACAGGGCAGGGTTCAGACACAGGTTCTAGAGATAATGATGAGTTTGTAGGGTACTATGGTGTTGAATGCTGAGCTACAGTCAATGAACAGCATTCTTAAATAGGTATTCCTCTTGTCCAGATGGGATAGGGCAGTGTGCAGTGTGATAGCGATTGCATTGTCTGTGGACCTATTGGGGCGTTAAGGAAATTGAAGTAGGTCTTGGGTGACAGGTAAGGTGGAGGTGATACTGTATGATCCTTGACTAGTCCCTCAAAGAACTTCATTATGACGGAAGTGGGTGCTACAGGGCAGTATTCATTTAGTTCAGTTACCTTTGCATTTTTGGGTACAGGACCAATGGTGGCCATCTTGAAGCATGTGGGGACAAAAGACTGAGATAGAGAGAGATTGAATATGACAGTAAACACACCAGCCAGCTGGTCTGTGCATGCTCTGAGGATGCAGCTCGTGATGCTGTCTGTGCCGGCAGCCTTGCAACTCACGTTGGCCATGGAGAAGGAGAGCCCACAGTCCTCGGCAGCTGGCCGCGTTGGTGGCACTTTATTATCCTCAAAGCAGGCAAAAAACATGTCTAGCTTGTCTGGAAGCAAGACTCTGTGAAACAGAGTATGTTAAAATTCCTTATGTCTCCCTGGAAACAAACCCTTGCCCTGATCTCGTGAACTTTGTTATCCAGGGACTAAACATTAGTGAGTAATATACTCTGAAGTGGTGGGTGGTGTGTGCGTGCACCTCCTAAGTCGGACTACAAAACCGCTTCACGTCCTTTTTCGCTGGCGTGGTTTTGGGTTAGACTTTTGGGTCAGCCATTTTCTGGGCTAACAATGTAAGAAATACTGCAGAAAAAAACTAAATACTGCAAAGTTTCCAAAGAACTAGAAGCGAGGCAGCCCTCTCTGTCGGCACCATCTTACAACCTTAGCTGTGGTGCTAAATACTTACTGCTGTTACTGCTGAATCCTGACACTAGAATATTGACATTCATACTCATATTAAAAGACAGTTATGTATTCACCCAAAAATATGTGTTGAGGCAAATCATTAGTTAGCTAGCTACTTATCACATTAATTGCGCCAAAAATATAATAGCTAATGTTAGCTACCTAAGCGCTAACAAGTCAGTGGCTCTGACAGATTGAAACTAGTATCAGCAAAATGTGTTTCACTCTATTCCATAAAACAAGAGATTGTTAATTAGGCATCATTTAGCTACGCTGAACAAAAATATAACAGCAACATGCAAGTTATAGTTCATAAGGAAATCAGTCAATTAAAATCAATAAATTAAGCCCTAATCTATGGATTTCACATGACTGGGAATACAGATATGCATCTGTTGGTCACAGATATCTTTAAAAAAAAGTAGGGGCATGGATCAGAAAACCAGTCAGTATCTGGTGTGACCACCATTTATTTACCTGATATATCTTGACACATCTCCTTCGCATAGAGTTGATCTGGCTGTTGAGTGTGGCCTGTGGAGTGTTGTCCCACTCCTCTTCAATGGCAGTGTGAAGTTGCTGGATATTGGTGGGAACTGGAACTGTTGTACACGTCGATACAGAGCATCCCAAAAATGCTCAATGGGTGGCATGTCTGGTCAGTATGCAGGCCATGGAAGAACTGGGACATTTTCAGCTTCCATGAATTGTGTACAGATCCTTATCATGGGCCATGCATTATCATGCTGAAACATGAGGTGATGGCGGCGGATTGAATGGCACGATAATGGGCCTCAGGATCACTTCATGGTATCTCTGTGCTTTCAAATTGTCATAAAAAAATGTAATTGTGTTTGTTTTCCATAGCTTATGCCTGCCCATATCCATACCCCAACACCACCATGGGGGACTGTGATCACAATGTTGAAATCAGGAAACCACTCGCCCATATGACGCCATACACGCTGTCTGCCATCTGCCCTGTACAGTTGAAACCAAGATTCAGCCGTGAAGAGCACCCTTCTCCAGCATGGCAATGGCCATCGGAAGTGAGCATTTGTTATGACGCCGAACTGCAGTCAGGTCAAGACCCTGATGAGGACGACGAGCATGCAGATGAGTTTCCCTGAGACTGTTTCTGACTAGTTTGTGCAGGAGTTATTTGGTTGTGCAAAGTCACAGGTTCATCAGCTGTCCATGTGGCTGGTCTCAGAAGATCCCACGGGTGAAGAAGCCGGATGTGGATGTGGGCTGGCGTGGTTACACGTGGTTTGCAGTTGTAAGGCCAGTTGGACGTACTGCCAAATTCTCAAACATTATTTTGAAGGCGGCTTAGGGTAGGGAAATTCATATTTAATTCTCTGGCAACAGCTCTGGTGGATATTCCTGCAATCAGCATGCTCCTTCAAAACTTGAGACATGTGTGGCATTGTGTTGTGTGACAAAACTGCACATTTCAGAGTGTTATTTTATTGTCTCCAGCACAAGGTGCACCTGTGTAATGATCATGCTGTTTAATCAACTTCTTGTTATGCCACACCTGTCAGATGGATGGATTATCTTGGCAAATGATAACTGCTAACTAACAGGGATATAAACACATTTTTGACAAAAATGTTACAGAAATAAGCTTTTTGTGTGTATGGAACATTTCTGGGATATTTTATTTCAGGTCATAAAACATGGTACCAACACTTTACATGTTGTGTTTATATTTTTGTTCAGTAAAATATGAACACTATTACTAATTTTAAAAAATAAACTCATGAAACATGAGAACAACACTTTAAATGTTGCATTTATATTTTGTTTTAGTGTGATAAAATGTTACGTTTATTAGGAAGTTTTAAATAAGTTAGACACTCACCGGACAACTTTGATAGGTAGCTAGCTGAATAGCTTGTTCTCTATTTGCCAACAGATGTTGCTAATCCCCCTGTTTGGTCAACAACAGTTACTGGTCTTGGAACTCATGTGTTCACCAGTAATGGCTACTGGTAAACTGTTTGCTATTATTGGCAATAAATGTTGTTGCCAGAGGTTTTCCACAGATACAAATTGAACCTTGAAAGTATTATCTTCTAGAAAGGAGGAGCTCCAAGATGTCATAGCAGTCAGACGTGTGTGTGTCTTGTCCAGTCCTGTCCCATGTATATATTGTTTTCTTCGTATATATTTTGTATATATTTTAATCTCACTTCCCACCTACAGACTGAATAAACTCTCCTGCAACCCGCCTCACCCAATGTGGTACGGATCTGCTATTTTTATGCTTTAGAACTAAAAAACCCTTCCGTAGCTAGCCAGCTACTAACTAGTAGTCAGTTCGCCACTGGTAGCGGTCCTCACTGTTAACTTGGACATCAGCCAGCCTCAATGTCACACCCTGATCTGTTTCACCTGTCCTCGTTATTGTCTCCACCCCCTCCAGGTGTCGCTTGTTTTCCCCAGGGTATTTATCCCTGTGTTTCCTGTCTCTCTGGGCCAGTTTGATTTGTATGTTTCCAAGTCAACCAGTGGTTTTCCTGTTCTCTTGCCGTTTTTGATCCTTGGCTGTTTCTGGACTTTGTACCCGCCTGCCTGACCTTTCTGCCTGCCTTGACCTCTGCCACTCTGTACCCCATGGAGTCTGATCTGTTTTTGACCTATTTGCCTGTCCACGACCATTCTCTTGCCTACCCCTTTGGATTAATAAACATTGTAAGACTCCAACCATCTTCCTCCTGTGTCTGCATATGTGTCTTGCCTTGTGCCTTGATACTCAACCCGGTCAATTCCTGCCAGTCTGCACAGCGCGATATCAACCCTGAGCATATCGGACTGCTTTTTCTCTACTACATCTCCGGATTCCTACCGCGAGTTCTGAACCTTTACACTGGATCATCGTAGCTAGCTGCTATCCGAGTGGCTAACCTTGTGCTAGGCCCATCTCCCGGCTAGCCAAAGAGGTCCACCAGCCAATTCTTGGGCTACAATACCTCTTTTGCCAATTGGCCTGGACCCTTTTCTGCCGACATGGATCCCTGCCGATCCATCACGACTGGTCTGCCGAGGTAACCGCCCAAGGTGGTCTCAACAGGCTCTTCTGTTGCGACGTCACCGGAGGCCAATCTGCTATCCCCAGCCCGCTAGCTTTTTGAATCACCTTGTCTCCAGCTCGCCTAGCGTAGCAGCGGCTATGGAATTTGGCTCCCTGACTCATCTAGTGCTATTCATTCGACCCTATGATCACTCGGCTAAACATGCCTCTCCCTAATGTCAATATGTCTTGTCTATTGCTGTTTTGGTTAGTGATTGTCTTATTTCACTGTAGAGCCCCTTGCCCTGCCCTCACTAACTTTAAGTACCAGCTGTCAGAGCAGCTCACAGATCTGTAAAAAACCCATCCAACTACCTCATCCCCATGCTGTTATCTATTTATTTTGCTCCTTTGCAGCCCAATATCTTTACTTGCACACCCATCTTCTGCACATCTATCACTCCAGTGTTTAATTGCTATATTGTAATTATTTCGCCACTATGGCCTATTTATTGCCTTACCTCCCTTATCCTACCTATTTTGCACACAAACGACCACCCCTCATCACTGTCAAACGCTCCTTAAAACACTTCAGTGAGCAGGCCTTTCTAATCGACCTGGGCCGGGTATCCTGGAAGGATATTGACCTCATCCAGTCAGTAGAGAATGCCTGGTTGCTCTTTAAAAGTGCTTTCCTCACCATCTTAAATAAGCATGTCCCATTCAAAATGTAGAACTAAGAACAGATCTAGCCATTGGTTCACCCCAGACTTGACTGCCCTTGACCAGCACAAAAACATCCTGTGGCGTTCTGCATTAGCATCGAATAGCCCTCTAAAACGTTATGGGACACTAAAGTCCATGGAAAAATAAGAGCACGTCCTACCAGCTGCCCACTCCACTGAGGCTAGGAAACACTGTCACCACCAATAAGTCTACGATAATTTCAAAAAGCATTTTTCTACAATTAGCCATGCTTTACACCTGGCTACCCCTACCACAGCCAACAGCTCAGCACCACCTGCAGAAACTTAAACAATAAATTACATGATAAATATTCCCTTACCTTTGATGATCTTCATCAGAAACCACTCCAGGAATCCCAGGTTCACAATAACTGCTTGTTTTGTTCGATAATAGCCGTTATTTATGTCCAAATACCTCCGTTTGTTAGCGCGTTTGGTATACATATAAAAAAGCTCATTCTGGTCAGCGTTACGTCGGACAAAAACTTCAAAAAGTTATATTACAGGTCGAAGAAACATTTCAAACTAAGTACAGAATCAATCATTAGGATGTTTTTAACATATAGCTGCAATAAAGTTCCAAACAGAGTATTCCTTTGTGTCTTGATGAGCAAGGGAATGCGCATGATCGGAAAATGGCTGACTGCCAGTCACCTGATAGATTCTGCTCTCATTCAGTCCCACAACACAGTAGAAGTCTCAATCAAATTTTTATAGATGGGTGACATCTAGTGGAACCCATAGGAAGTGCAACATCATTAATATCTCAAGGGGATTTAATTGGGAACTGTGGTGAATACATACCAAGCTCAGATTTCTCACTTCCTGTTTTGATTAATCAGGTTTTTGCCTGCCATATGAGTTTTGTTATACTCACAGACATCATTCAAACAGTTTTAGATACTTTAGAGTGTTTTATATCCAATACTAATAATAATATGCATATATTATTAACTGAGACTGAGGAGCAGACCGTTTACTTTGGGCAACTTATTCATCCAAGCTACTCAATACTGCCCCCGAGCCATAAGAAGTTAAAAATATCATAACCGGCATCGATAAAAGACCATACTGTGCAGCCGTCTTCATCATCCTGGCCAAGGCTGTCGACTCTGTCAATCACCGCATTCTTATCGACAGAGTCAATAGCCTTGGTTTCTCAAATGACTGCCTCGCCTGGTTCACCAAATACTTCTCAGAAAGAGTTCAGTGTGACAAATCGGAGGGCCTGTTGTCCGGACCTCTGGCAGTCTTTATGGGGGTGCTACAGGGTTCAATTCTCAGGCCGACTATTTTCTCTACATACAGTGCTCAAAAAATAAAGGGAACACTAATATAACACATCCTAGATCTGAATGAATGAAATATTCTTATGAAATACTTTTGTCTTTACATAGTTGAATGTGCTGACAACAAAATCACACAAAAATTATCAACGGAAATCAAATTTATCAACCCATGGAGGTCTGGATTTGGAGTCACACTCAAAATTAAAGTGGATAACCACACTACAGGCTGATCCAACTTTGATGTAATGTCCTTAAAACAAGTAAAAATGAGGCTCAGTAGTGTGTGTGGCCTCCACGTGCCTGTATGACCTCCCTACAACGCCTGGGCATGCTCCTGATGAGGTGGCGGATGGTCTCCTGAGGGATCTCCTCCCAGACCTGGACTAAAGCATCCGCGAAGTCCTGGACAGTCTGTGGTGTAACATGGCGTTGGTGGATGGAGCGAGACATGATGTTCCAGATGTGCTCAATTGGATTCAGGTCTGGGGAACAGGCGGGCCAGTCCATTGCATCAATGCCTTCCTCTTGCAGGAACTGCTGACACACTCCAGCCACATGAGGTCTAGCATTGTCTTGCATTAGGAGGAACCCAGGGCCAACTGCACCAGCATATGGTCTCACAAGGGGTCTGAGGATCTCATCTCGGTACCTAATGGCAGTCAGGCTACTTCTAGCGAGCACATGGAGGGCTGTTCGGCCCCCCAAAGAAATGCCACCCCACACCATGACTGACCCACCTCCAAACCGGTCATGCTGGAGGATGTTGCAGGCAGCAGAACATTCTCCACGGTGTCTCCAGACTGTCACGTCTGTCACGTGCTCAGTGTGAACCTGCTTTCATCTGTGAAGGGCACAGGGCGCCAGTGGCGAATTTGCCAATCTTGGGGTTCTCTGGCAAATGCCAAACATCCTGCATGGTGTTGAGCTGTAAACACAACCCCCACCTGTGGACGTCGGGCCCTCATACCACCCTCATGGAGTCTGTTTCTGACCATTTGAGCAGACACATGTACATTTGTGGCCTGTTGGAGGTCATTTTGCAGGGCTCTGGCAGTGCTCCTCCTGCTCCTCCTTGCACAAAGGCGGAGGTAGCGGTCCTGCTGCTGGGTTGTTGCCATCCTACGGCCTCCTCCACGTCTCCTGATGTACTGGCCTGTCTCCTGGTAGCGCCTCCATGCTCTGGATACTACGCTGACAGACACAGCAAACCTTCTTGCCACAGCTCGCATTGATGTGCCATCCTGGATGAGCTGCACTACCTGAGCCACTTGTGTGGGTTGTAGACTCTGTCTCATGCTACCACTAGAGTGAAAGCACCGCCAGCATTCAAAAGCATAGGAACTGAGAAGTGGTCTGTGGTCACCACCTGCAGAACCACTCCTTAATTGGGTGTGTCTTGCTAATTGCCTATAATTTCCACCTGATGTCTATTCCATTTGCACAACCACATGTGCAATTTATTGTCAATCAGTGTTGCTTCCTAAACATCTGTATTTACCTGAACCGTGTGAGCTACAAACGAATATATAACCAATATCGAAAGGGGAGACTCTCATGAACATAAAAGGTTTGGTTGTTTGGCTCTACGTCATCCACAAGCTTTACAGCAGTCATCTGAACTCTCTGTCACTAATGTCCTCATTTTGAAGAGGTCTTCTCACAAACCTGATTGTCCAGACCAAACCGTTGGAGCTACAAAGTAATTTGTCCAAATGGGAGACTCTCACCAATATCGAAAGGGGAGATGCTCACAAACACGAAGGTGCTTGTTGTTCTGCGCCACAACTAACACAAGCTTCAGGGGAGTCATATGAATGTAACACAGTACAAACATTACATCTCTCAGATATAGGAGAGACACTTCAAAACCTTGTTAATAATGATTTATATTTTGACTGTCAGTTTTGCCATTTATGACTGTGTTATTCAATGTGTTTCTCTGGGCTATAGCAGTAAAGGCCTAATTATATTTGTATGTACCTACAGGTGTCCTAAAATTGAAAATCAAATGGCTAAATGAGACATTTTTTGACCATCTTAAAACAATTACGTATGTTAGCTTACTAGATATTGCGATCTAAGGGCTTTAACCTACATGGGTTAAAACTATATTTGGAATTATTTTTATGAAATTAACACAGTGATTTATTAGACATTCTGAGTGGTTGTTTTGGGACCTCTACAGGACCCCAAAAAATATAAAGTGGCATATAATTTGAACGCTACAGGCCTTGTCTTTTTGTAAATTGTATGCATGGAAAGGGTACACCCTGATGGTCATTGACAAGCAATGCATTTCCTTTTCCATCCACATTACTATACCTTGTATGCATCCTCCACATGCACCGTTTAGCTACAGTAGCTGATCATTTACAATAGGAAAAGTGGATCGGAAAATAAGTTTAAAGTTTCTACACCTGTCTGTGTCTTCTTTAAAATTAAAATAAAGCCCTGGTTGCTAATGTCATTTTAATATGTCAGGATTGAAAATCTGCTTATTCATTTTGGCACAGTGACTCGCTACCCAAACTAGACACAACTGGTTTCAAGTGGCCAAGAAACGTCATGTGATGTCCTACAACTATCTAGTGAGATGAACTGCGAATCAGACAGAGGATATATTTAGAACAATGGATATGTGGAGACTTCAGCTTTCTCCTCCTGTACATTTCAGTTTTTTCTAGTCTACTGTATGTTGGGCTCTGTAGTAGTCATGTTGTTTCTGACACCTTTACCTGATTCCCACTGTTCTTACCTTTCTAACAGTACTAAGCATGTGTTTGTAGAACTTTTAGTTTTGAAACCGAAATGTACTTTATTTGGGTAGTATACAATATTATGTGTTGTTTAGAAAATGTCACCAGAGGGGGTCAGAGTTTAAAAGACAAAGAAATAAAAATAAATAGACTATGTGGGCTAACACCTCAGATACACTGTAGCGTCAACATTGTGAGTGAACTTGTAGTGAACCTTTTAATAATCTGTGATAGATTGAAACTCTGCCTTACTGCTTAAGAGTGACTTCCGAGCACTCAAAGTCACAGATCACATTAGATTTGATTAGCGTCGAATGTTCCCCTCAATACTTCCCTAATTCTAATCCATCATCAATTTGGAGGCAATTATCTGTCCTGTGTTTTGAGAGCACTGGCAGTAAGTTCCCCACATCCCCTTCTTCCTCCTGAATGGGTGGGACCTATGCACTGCTGACATGTAATTAATTACGTGTTGCCTGCCAGGACCCCATGAGTTGATGGATTGGTCAATACAGTATGGGGTGCAACCAATCCATCACACTACTAGACATCTTGAACACCAGCTTAATACTAAGGTTTTTCCTATACCTACCTTTCTCAAAATCCCCTCAATGGATTTTAGTGCTGATACTTTTTCCTCGTGGGACAAGAACAGTCTTTGGATTTAGTGCCAAGAGAACACAGACAGGCAGACAGAGAGGCCAGGATTAAGAAAAAGATGAATGTTCATAATGGCTGGCTTCCATGCTTGTCTGTCACTCACAGGTCCTGACAATTTTTATTTTATTTTTTTACCTTTATTTTACAATGGCCATGTAAACAGTCTCGGGAGGCGGGCCAACAAGGTTGGCACATTACGATTGGTTGCCGCCTGCCATTGTCACACAGTGATTGGTTACCACCTGTCATTGGCAAGGGAACATGTTTGATTTCCTGTTTGTTCCAATTATCCATCATAGTCAGTTGTTCAAATGTTTGCAGAATACCAAGTAGTGGGTCAACAATGAGAGTTGTTGAGATTTTCACTGCTTGGAGCAAATCAGTTTGAGGAGAAAAATAGCCTAGTGATGGTAATAAACAGACTGTTCTAGTTTGCAAGAATTTAAGGCAGCGTTTCCTATAAGCAACTGAATCAGGGATGACTTGATAGCAGTATTATTGTTTATCACATTGCCTCATAGAAATATGATTTGGAACTAGCCTAGCTTTGTCTTGTTCCATTCCATTCAGGTCATCTGCGTCATGTTTGCAATGAATGTTCCAATTAGCATATTCTATTTACTTAAAGTTTACTGTAATGTACAGAACGTTTGTTAAATGACTAAATTATAAATTGATACCTAGTGGAAACCGTATTGCCTACAAGGTGCACAAGCACTAAGGTTTGACAAATCCCCATGGGCAACAGGTGTTGCTATTGGTGACTGAGACACTACAATGCTGTAATCAGATGGTGAGAATAAAGCACGTGCTGTTGTGGAGTGTTTTTTAAAATCGACACTGTTTTGCCTGTTCTCATCCAGTGTTTTGAAGCAAATTTCTGATTGGTTTCAGGGTGCAATAAAATAGTAAAAATAAGATATGTGTAGTGAAATGTGTTGTTGTGCAGGATCAGCAGTATGGTGACCCTGGAGCAAATTAGGGTTAGGTGTCTTGCTTAAGGGCACATCGACAGATTGTTCACCTTGTCGGCTAAGGTTTTCAAACCGACAAACCTTTTGTTACGCTCTATCCACTAGGCTACCTGCCACCCTTTAAAATTATAAATTATCAAGAAATACAACTGTATTTAAGATCCCAACGGTATGAATGTTGTATATGGAGTTACATTATGAATCCATTAACCTGATACATTTCCAAACGTTTAATCAGCCTGATTTATAAATTAATTTCTTATTCATCTTTAGTTACGAGTAATGTTCTGTATAAAGAAGAGGAAGGGGAGCGCTACTAAGGTACACAATAGTACATTTTGGTAGACAGAAGGTGATCTTTGGTAAAAGGGGTGAATTGTTCATCAAAAAGAAACGAGGACCCAGGAACTCTTCATATAATTAATTTAAATGCCTTTATTTGTTATGGCATGTTCAATAGAAACAAAGTTTTTAAAATCCTAAGCGTTTCGGCTGCATGGCCTTCGTCAGGGAGTACAAAGAAATAATACAATGTCCTCTTTTGAACAGCTTTTTGAATTAACCCTAATTTGATGAGGTAGTGGTTACAATGTTGATTGGACACACCTAGTAAGCAATACTATACACATTAAAAAGCCAATTACTGTAGCTATGTTATCAAAAAAATACAACTCCAAGTTAGAAGTATCAGAACATTTAGATATGACTGGGAGAAGTGTCAAGAATAAGAAAGCAATATATTCCATAGTACACTAGAACACAGCAAACATGAACAACAACAGTCTAAACATAGTGGGCAATTGAGGGCAATTGAGCAAAATGTCCACTATATGATAGCAAATGGACTTCTCACGACCCTACAGGAAGGGTGAGAAATCCATATCTTCATTGAAACCAGGGTACTTAGTGACCTTTAGTTCGTAAATCCCAAAACTTTCCCTTTGGTTTAACTGTTAAAGGTGGTCCCCTTTTCTAATAGAGGCCGGAACATGATCAATACCCATAGCTTGTAGGGAGGCAGGGTTGCCATGGTGTAAGGACTTGTAATGCCTTGCCATGGGGTAGTCTTCATTGCCTACAGTATGGTGTACTTGTGTTCCGCTAAGCTGTCTTGAAGGCGTCTCTTTGTCCATCCAATGTAGAAAACATTGCACTGTGGACATTCCAATCTATAGATGACATGAGTGGTTTTGCAGTTAATGAAATGCTTGACGTAATACTCCATTTTGGAAGCTGTGTCAACAAAATACTTCTTCTGTGCAATATTACTGCAATGGTTGCACTGGTTATGTTTAAAAGAGCCCTTGGGTTTGTGGTCAAGCCAAGTTTTTTGAAAGTAACCCAGAAGATAACTGTGGACTAATTTGTCATTTAGGGTAGGACATCTCTTAAAGTGTATGGCTGGTGGCTCAGGAAAGACTTGGCGTAGTAGCGTATCACTTTGGATGATTCCCCAATTATTTTTAATGATTCTTTTAAATGTTCTCTGCTTCAGTGATGTATTTTGTAACAAAATACACTTTGATGTATCACAAGGCACTCCTCTTCACAACAAGTTCTCTCTGTCAAGTAATCCAGCCCTTATACCTGCATCTTTCAGGACCTGAAGGCTGTAGCCCCGATTCAAGAAGCGATTCTCCAATTCAGCAGATTTGACAAATTCTGCGGACTCTGGAATTGGCCATATGGTATATTCCCTTTCAGCCTTTTGGGGTGAAAGCTGTCTGCCCTCAGAATGGTATTGACATCTGTAAGCTTCCGAAAGATTGATGTGCAAACAACCTTTGAATCATTGTCCAAAAATGAATGGATTGTGGTTAAGAAAGTAGACAAAGGTGGAGCTACAGTAGTGTGGCGTAAAGACAAATGTGACAGAAGTTTACCGTAAATTAGACAATGATGAATTCTACCAATCTTTTACATTCAACCCTACAGAGGACCTAAAAACTGAATTGAAAGGGATCCTCACAGAAGCTAAGGAGAATAGCTACATTTCAGACGAGTTCAAATGTCTTTTCAATGGCAGTCTGGCTTCTATTTACCTTCTTCCAAATGTCCACAAACATCTTGAAAATCCCCCAGGCAGACCAGTCATTAGTGGTAATGAAGGTCTGACAGAACCCATCTCTAAGTCCATTGATTACTTTATTAAGCCTTTTCTGACGTCACTCCCAGCCTATCTTCAAGATAAAACAGATGTCTTGAACAAAATTAAAGGAATTGAACAATATTGGTACAGCTTCCTTTTTAGTCACCATGGATGTGGAGTCTCTACACACAAACACAAACACAAACACAAACACCCCCAGTTCTGTATGATGCAGACACACAAAGACAAGGGCTCTTTTAAATGTAACCATTGCAGAAATATTGCACAGAATAAGTATTTTGTTGACACAGCTTCCAAAATGAAGTATTACGTCAAGCATTTCATTAACTGTAAAACCACTCATGTCATCTATAGAGTACCCTAGTTTAAATGAAGATATGGATTTCTCACCCTTCCTGTAGGGTCGTGAGAAGTCCATTTGCTGTCATATAGTGGACATTTTGCTCAATTGCCCTCAGCTATGTTTAGACTGTTGTTGTTCATGTTTGCTGTGTTCTAGTGTACTATGGAATATATTGCTTTCTTATTCTTGACACTTCTCCCAGTCATATCTAAGTGTTCTGATACTTCTAGCTTAGAGTTGTATTTTTTTTGATAACATAGCTACAGTATTTGGCTTTTTAATGTGTATAGTATTGCTTACTAGGTGTGTCCAATCAACATTGTAACCACTCCCTCTTCAAATTAGGGCTGACGAAGGCCATGCAGCCGAAACGCATCAGATTTTTAAAACGTTGTTTCTATTGAACATGCCATAACAAATAAAGGCATTTAAATTAATTATATGAAGAATGCCTTGGTCCTCATTTCTTTTTAAAGTTCTGTATAGTTCCATACTTTGCCCTGTCATTATGTAATTTCTGACTCCCCCATGGAAATCTGTGACAGTGCCTCTCTTCAGACTAAAGCCTAGAGGTGACAATCTGTCATATTTGGAATTTAAGGGAGAAAAATAAACCTGACCAGACAGCCCCTGATATAGAAAAAATGAAAACACCAGACAGGATGGAAGTGGCTGGGAAATGGGTGTTATTAGAGATGGGCAATGTAAGGGTGGGGAAAAAAACGTTTTGAAATTGGGAGGAGAGTTGAAAGCAATGTCGTCTATGTAAATTGGTGTCATTGGCTCACAATGCAAAGTCAGACAGACTGACAGAAACACTGCAGAATGAATGGGGAGGGGGCAGGAGGGTTGACACTTTCTGCATGGCCATGTTGGAAAGGACGGAAGTACTACATTATATCCACTGACTAACCCATACCATAACCCTCACTTTACCATAACCCCTACATCGACCCTGAGTGAAGAATACATACATTCATACTGAATACATACATACTACATGATTACCAAGGAAAGCAAGGGGAAAACCACGCTCAATGTGAATTGTCTCTGAGTGGATAGAATGACATTCTGTTGACTTGAATAGCATTAACTGAAATGAACTGAAATCCCTTCAGAGATGTTTACCCCTTCTAGTATATTCTATTCTTTCTTGTTTCAAGCAAAGGTGAATATTGAACTCCATGAGACATGTGCACCAAACAAGTAGCCTATAGGTCTCTCTCTATGTATACATACAGTAACTTTGGAAAGTATTCAGACCCCTTGACTTTTTCCACATTTTGTTACTTTACAAACATATTCTAAAATTGATACAATTGTTTTTTCCCCATCAATCTATGCACAATACCCCATAATGACAAAGCAAAAACAGGTTTTTAGAAATGTTTGCTAATTTATAAAAAATAAAAAATAAAATATGAAATATGACATTTACATAAGTATTCAGACCCTTTACTCAGTACTTTGTTGAAGCACCTTTGGCAGCGATTACAGCCTCAAGTCTTCTTGGGTATGACGATACAAGCATGGCACACTTGTATTTGGGGAGTTTCTCCCATTCTTCTCTGTAGATCCTCTCAATCTCTGTCAGGTTGGATGGAAAGTGTTGCTGCACAGCTATTTTCAGGTTTATCCAAAGATGTTAGATCGGGTTCACGTCCGTGCTCTGGCTGGGCCACTCAAGCACATTCAGAGACTTGTCCAGAAGCCACTCCTGTGTTGTCTTGGCTGTGTGCGGTTTTCCTTTTGGAAGGTTCTCCCATCTCCACAGAGGAACTCTAGAGCTCTGTCAGAGTGACCATCGGGTTCTGGTCACCTCCCTGACCAAGGCCCTTTTCCCCCGATTGCTCAGTTTGGCCGGGCGGCCAACTCTAGGAAGAGTCTTGGTGGTTCCAAACTTCTTTAATTTAAGAATGATGAAAGCCACTGTGTTCTTGGGGACCTTCAATGCTGCAGACATTTTTTGGTACCCTTCCCCAGATCTGTGCCTTGACACAATCCTGTCTCATAGCTCTATGGACAATTTCTTTGACCTCACTGCTTGGTTTATGCTCTGACACACATTGTCAACTGTGGGACCTTAATGTGTTTAGACAGGTGTGTGCCTTTCCAAATCATGCCCAATCAATTGAATTTGCCACAGGTGGACTCCAATCAAGTTGCTTTGTAATTATGGAGTATTGTGTGTATATTACTGAGGATTTTTATTTTATTAAATAATTTTAGAATAAGGTTGTAACGTAATAAAGTGTGGAAAAAGTCAAGGGGTCTGAATACTTTCCCATGGCTCTATATATATAAATACAGTACCAGTCAAAGTTTGGACGAACCTACTCATTCAAGGGTTTCTCTTTTTTAAATATTTTCTATATTGTAGAATAATAGTGAAGACATCAAAACAAGGAAATAACACACATGGAATCATGCAGTAAGCAAAAAGGTGTTAAACATATCAAAATATATTTTATATTTGAGATTCTTCAAAGTAGCCAACCTTTTGCCTTGATGACTTATTTGCACACTCTTGGCATTCTCTCAACCAGCTTCATGAGGTAGTCACCTGGAATGAATTTCTATTAACAGGTGTACCTTGTTAAAAGTTAATTAGTGGAGTTTCTTTCCTTCTTAATGCTTATGAGCCAATCAGTTGTGTTGTGACAAGGTAATGGGTGGTATACAGAAGATGGCCTTATCTGGTAAAATACCAAGTCCATATTTTGGTAAGAACAGAACAAATAAGCATAGAGAAACAACAGTCCGTCATTACTCAGTCAATGCGGAAAGTTTCAAGAAAGTTTCTACAAGTGCAGTCGCAAAAACCATCAACCGCTATGATAAAACTGGCTCTCTTGAGGACCGCCACAGGATAGGAAGACCCAGACTTACCTCTGCTGCAGAGGATAAGTTCATTATAGTTACCAGACTCAGAAATTGCAGCCCAAATAAATGCTTCACAGAGTTCTAGTAACAGACACATCTCAAAATCCACTGTTCAGAGGAGTGGGTGTTGCGTGAATCAGGCCTTCATTTGTATTTGTATTTATTATGGATCCCCATTAGCCGCTGCCAAATCATCAGCTACTCTTCCTGCGGTCCAGCAAAATTAAGGCAGTTTTATACCATTTTAAAAACATTACAATACATTCACAGATTTCACAACACACTGTGTGCCCTCAGGCCCCTACTCCACCACTACCACATATCTACAGTACTAAATCCATGTGTATGTAGTGTGCATATGTTATCGTGTGTGTGTGTGTGTGTGTGTGTGTGTGTGTGTGTGTGTGTGTGTGTGTGTGTGTGTGTGCGTGTGTCTGTGCCAATGTTGTGTTGCTTCACAGTCCCCGCTGTTCCATAAAGTATTTTTTATCTGTTTTTAAATCCAATTTTACTGCTTGCATCAGTTACTTGATGTGGAATAGAGTTCCATGTAGTCATGGCTCTATGTAGTATTGTGTGCCTCCCATAGTCTTGGGGACTGTAAAGAGACCTCTTGTGGCATGTCTTATGGGGTATGAATGGCTTTCCAAGCTGTGTGCCAGTAGTTTAGACAGACAGCTCGGCGCATTCAACATGTCAGTACCAACATGTCAATAAATAAAAGTAGCGATGAAGTCAATCTCTCCTCCACTTTCAGCCAGGAGAGATTGACATGCATATTATTAAAATTAGCTCTCTGTGTACTCTCTGGGTTACTCCAAGCAGTTTAGTAATCTCAATTTGCTCAATTTCCACGTTATTTATTACAAGATTTAGTTGAGGTTTAGGGTTTAATGAGTGTTTTGTTCCAAATACAATGCTTTAAGTTTTAGAAATATTTAGGGCTAATTTATTCCTTGCCACCCACTCAGAAAATAACTGCAGCTCTTTGTTGTGTGTTGCAGTCATTTCAGTCGCTGTAGTAGCTGACGTGTATAGTGTTGAGTCATCCGCATACATAGATACTCTGGCTATACTCAAAGTCAGTGGCATGTCGTTAGTAAAAAAAAATAAAAGCAAGGGGCCTAAACAGTTACCCTGGGGATTTCCTGATTTTAATGATTATATTTGAGAAGCTTCCATTAAAGAACACCCTCTGTGTTCTGTTAGACAAGTAACTCGTTATCCACATTATAGCAGAGGGTGTAAAGCCATAACACATATGTTTTTCCAGCAGCAGACTATGATCGATAATGTCAAAAGCTGCACTGAAGTCTAACAAGACAGCTCCACAATCATTTTTTCATCAATTTCTCTGTCAATCATCAGTCATTTGTGTAAGTGCTGTGCTTGTTGAGTGTCCTTCCCTATTAGCATGCTGAATTTCTATTGTCAATTTGTTTACTGTGAAATAGCAATGTATCTGGTCAAACACCATTTTTTTCAGAAGTTTACTAAGGGTTGGTAACATACTGATTGGTTGGCTATTTGAACCAGTAAAGGGGGCCTTCCTATTCTTGGGTAGTGGAATTACTTTAGCTTCCCTCCAGGCCTAGGGGCACACATTCTCTAGTAGGCTTAAATTTAAGCTGTGGCAGACAGAAGTAACAATACCGTCAGCTATTATCGTCAGTCATTTTCCATCCAAATTGTCAGACCCCGGTGGCTTGTTATTGTTGATAGACAACAATACTTGTTTCACCTCTTTCCCCTCTACAATTCTTGTCTTTCATAATTTGGTCCGATATACTTGGATGTGTGGTGTCAGCGGTGTTGCTGGCATGTCATCTATAAGTTTGCTTATTTTGCCAATGAAAAAGTCATTAAAGTAGTTTTTAATATCAGTGGGCTTTGTGATGAATGAGCCATCTGATTCAATGAATGAAGGAGCCGAGTTGGCTTTTTTTGGGTGCCCCAAAGCTTTTTACTATCATTCTTTATGTAATTTCTCTTTGTTTCATAGTGTAGTTTATTTTTCTTTTTATCTAGTTTAGTCACAATTTCTTAATTTGCAGTACGTTTGCCTATCAGTTGGGCTGCCAGACTTAATTGCCATAACTTTTGCCTCCCTCTTAACCATACAATTTTTCAGTTCCTCATCAATCCAAGGGGATGTAACAGATTTTACAGTAATTTTCTTAATGGGCGCATGCTTATTAGTAACTGGAATAACTAGTTTTATAAATGTGTCAAGTGCAGTGTCTGGTTGCTCTTCATTACACACCACAGACTAGCAAATATTCTTTACATCATCAACATATGAATCACTACAAAACTTATTGTATGACCTCGTATACACTATATTAGTCCCAGTCGTTGTTTTCCTAGATATGGCTATTATATTGTGATCAACACATCCTATGGATTTGGATACTGCTTTAAAACACATATCTGCAGCATTAGTAAAGATGTGATCACAACATGTTGATGATTTAATGCCTGTGCTGTTTGTAACTGCCCTGGTAGGTTGACCTGATTCCGTTTGATAATTGCCAGTCAATATTTAAATCACCCAGAAAATAAACTTCTCTGTTGATATCACATACATTATCAAGCATATTATCCAGATACTGACTGTTAGCACTTGGTGGTTTATAGCAGCTTCCCACAAGAATGGGCTTTAGGTGAGGCAGATGAACATGTATCCATATTTATTTTATTTATCCTATATTTAACTAGGCAAGTCAGTTAAGAACAAGTTGTTATTTATAATGCCGGCTTGTTACGAATCCCTTTTGGCCCGACAGTCTAGGGGGGATGGCAATGAGACCCGTAACATAACTCATGCAAATTATAATAGTGACAAAGTAAGTGTGAACGAAATAACCAGGACAACTGAAATCTACCTTCAAACTCAAGGTTTATTTGAAAACACACGTTAATGGGGTGGAGCAGGAAAAGGTGCTGAGCTGGACACAAGGAAAGAAACAATAAGTATTCAAAAACACCCCTGAGATAGACGAGCCTACTTTAACAACAGCTAACTAACCAAAAATACAGTGGGTGGTCCGCCCAGTTCTAACTAGTGTATTTAACAAAGTCTACCTACGGGTAGTGTATGCCCATGGGCGACTTGTCTTGGTTTCCCCTTTTCCCACCAGCAAACAAACACACACCATACCAAAAACAATACTCACGGGTAATGACAAAGTGCTATGGAGGTGCTCAAATAAAAGATAGCTCAAAACATAAAGAGAGTGAAACAGAGAAACCTACAGACATGGCATTTACAGAGAGATTGAGCTCTAGAGCAAACAACTGACAGGGTTTATAAACCAAGGGAAATTAACTGTGATAGGGTAGGAAACAGGAGGAGGTGTGTCTTCTGATTGATGATTGGATTGGTGACTGATTGGGGAGTGATGATTTTCACCTTTGAGGGGAGAAGGAGAGAAAAGAACACAGGATACACACACACACACACACACACAGGATACTGGTATCTGTAACACGGCTTAAGAACAGTTGGTTAACTGCAGTGTTCATGGATAGAACAACAGATTTATTCCTTGTCAGCTTGGGGATTTGATCAAGCAACCTTCCAGTTGCTGGCCCAACACTCTAACCACTAGGCTACCTGCAGCCCCATATTACTTTAACAGTATTTAAAATTAGATCATTTCTAAGCTTTACAGGAATCTGGTTCTGAATATAGACCGCAACACCGCCTCCATTGGCATTTCTGTCTTTTCGGTAGATGTTATAACCATGTATTGCTACCACTGTATCATCAAAGGTATTATCTAAGTGAGTTTCAGAGATAGAATATGAATGTCATCTGTTACAAGCAAGTTATTGACTTCATGGAACTTGTTTCTTAGACTACATATGTTAATATGTGCTATTTTTAGCACTTTTTTGGGTTGCTTGATTGTTTTTAGTGCTTTAATGGGAAGCTTATCAGAGGTAGACTTACTCATGTTATTTACATTGAAGCTAATAGTGCAGGGTGAGCTGCATAAAGTGGTCTTCCTGCTATTGCACACCAACTCAGTGCTAACAGTGTAACTCTGGTTTAAAGGCTCAAAATCATATACATTTGATGCAGCATTATGATCTCATTGTCACAATGGTAGGGTTTAACTGAGCTGGTCTTGGGCCATTTACCAGTCATTGTTTCAACGCAGCCTTGAAATGCGAGTCCAGGAGCCAAGATGATTTGGATGGACTCATGTCATTCCTGTAGAGTATCTTCTGCTTCCAGAAGGTGTCAATGGTATCAATAAAAGTGACTCCAGCAGAGCTACAGTAGTCTTTTAGCCAGATCTGTAATGCCAGCAGTCCGCTGAAATTATTGTGCGTTTTTTGGAGTCTTTTAATGCAAAATCAGTTCGTTAAAATCCATTTACATGGTTGAATTGCTGCAAAGAAACCACTACTAAAGGACACCAATAAGAAGAAGAGACTTGCTTGTGCCAATAAACATGAGCAATGCACATTAGACTGGTGGAAATCTGTCCTGTGGTCTGATGAGTCCAAATTTGAGATTTTTGGTTCCAACTGCTGTGTCTTTGTGAGACGCAGAGTAGGTGAACGGATTATCTCCGCATGTGTAGTTACCACCATGAAGCATGGAGGAGGAAGTGTGATTGTGTGGGGGTCCTTTGCTGAATTCAATCACACAACCTCAACCCAATTGAGATGGCTTGGGATGAGTAGGACCGCAGAGTGAAGGAAAAGTAGCCAACAAGTGCTCAGCATATATGGGAACTCCTTCAAGACTGTTGGAAAAGCATTCCTCGTGAAGCTGGTTGAGAGAATGCCAAGAGTGAGCAAAGCTGTAATCAAGGCAAAGGGTGGCTACTTTGAAGAATCTCAAGTATAAAATATATGTTGAATTGTTTACCACTTTTTGCTTACTACATGATTCCATATGTGTTATTTCATAGATTCGATGTCTTCACTATTATTCTACAATGTAGAAAATAGTAAAAATAAAGAGGAACACCTTGCAAAAGTATTCATCCCCCTTGTCATTTTTCCTATTTTGTTGCATTACAACCTGTAATTTAAATAGATTTTTATTTGAATTGCATGTAATGGACATACACAAAATAGTCCAAATTGGTGAAGTGAAATGAAAAAAAATATATAAAATATAAAACAGAAAAGTGGTGCATGCATATGTATTCACCCCCTTTGCTATGAAAGACCCTAAATACAGGTTCAACCAATTACCTTCAGAAGTCACATAATTAGTTAAATAAAGTCCACCTGTGTGCAATCTAAGTGTCACATGATCTCAGTATATATACACCTGTTCTGAAAGGCCCCAGAGTCTGAAACACCACTAAGCAAGGGGCACCACCAAGCAAGTGGCACCATGACGACCAAGGAGCTCTCCAAACAGGTCAGGGACAAAGTTGTGGAGAAGTACAGATCAGGGTTGAGTTATTAAACAAATCTGAGACTTTGAAGATCCCTCGGAGCACCATTAAATCTATTATTACAAAATGGAAAGAATATGGCACCACAACAAATCTGCCAAGAGACGGCCGCACACCAAAACTCACAGACCAGGCAAGGAGGGCTTTAATCTGAAAGGCAAGAAAGTGACCAAAGATAACCCTGAAGGAGCTGCAAAGCTCTACAGCCGATATTGGAGTATCTATCAATAGGACCACTTTAATCCGTACACTCCACAGAGCTGGGATTTATGGAAGTGTGGCCAGATAAAAAAGCCATTGCTTAAAGACAGAAACAAGCAAACACATTTGGTGTTTCCCAAAAGGCATGTGGGAGACCCTCCAAACGTATGGAAGAAGGTACTCTGGTCAGATGAGACAGAAATGTAGCTTTTTGGCCATCAAGAAAAACGCTGTCTGGCGCAAACTCAACACCTCTCATCACCCTGAGAAAACCATCCCCACAGTGAAGCATGGTGGTGTCGGCATCATGCTGTGGGGATGTTTTTCATTGGCAGGGACAGGGAAACTGGTCAGAATTGAAGGAATGATGGATGGTGCTAAATACAGTGAAATTCTTGAGGGTAACCTGTTTCAGTCTTCCAGAGACTTGCGACTGGGGTGGTGGTTCACCTTCCAGTAGGACAATGACCCTAAGCATACTGCTAAAGCAACACTCGAGTGGTTTCAAAGGGAAACATTTAAATGTCTTGGAATGGCCTAGTCAAAGCCCAGATCTTAATCCAATTGAGAATCTGTGGCTTGACTTAATGATTTTTGTACACCAGGGAACCCATCCAACTTGAAGGAGTTTAAGCAGTTTTGCCCTAAGGAATGGGCAAAAATCCCAGTGGCGAGATGTGCCAAGATTATGGAGACATACCCCAAGACTTGCAGCTGTACTTGCTACAAAAGGTGGCTTTACAAAGTATTGACTTTGGGGGGTGAATAGTTATGCACGCTCAAGTTTTCAGTTTTTGGGACTTATATCTTGTTTGTTTCACAATCAAAAAATATTTTGCATATTCAAAGTGGTAGGCATGTTGTGTAAATGAAATGATTCAACCCCCCCAAAAAATTCATTTTAAATCCAGGCTGTAAGGCAGCAAAATATGAAAAATGCCAAGTGGTATGAATAATTTCGCAAGCCACTGTACATCCCACACTACCCTCATCCCTCACCCATCACATCTGTCTCCCCTACAACTCTGGCTTGAAGGCCAGAAGCTCCAAGCTCTACTGGCTTACTCCTGATGCTTAATTGAGTGAGAACGCCAAGGCGGCCCAGGGATCGCAGTAGGAGAACACTTTGCACTCACTGCTTTTGTTTAAAGCAGAGTTCATTATTCAACTCCCTATGAAGCCAGACTGCATGCTCTTTTACCCCCTATTCTCACAATAACTCCAAATGAGAGGCTCTAGCTTGTAGCAATTTAAAATTCCTCTTGTTGTTGTTTCCATGCCCTGGTGATTATCTAAATGCTAAAGTGAGCGAGGCTACGAGGTTGTGTGGCTGCCCCTCTATTTCCTCTTGACCTGGTTCACTTGCCTCTGCACTGCACTTCATGTACTCTAACAGTAAAGAGTAATTCGCCAACTCAGATGTAACGCTTACTGGGTCATCACTTTGAGAACAGTGAGTTAGGACTTTTACCTTCTGACATGATATTGAAGGTTTTAAATTCACAGGATAGTATGATTCATTCAAAAAGTTGTCTTTAGCGAGACATAACCAATGTTTGATGCAATCTTTCCCAGCTTCTGAACATGCTGCATTACTTTTTTTGTGTGTTCCCTTCGCTGTTGTACCTTACCCTCGATGTACTATCCTCTTTATTCAGAATAGATTTGATTGGGTATGGACGTTGAAATGACTATTGTTACAAAACAACGTCAGAGAATGTGAAACAGATTGGATCATTGTTCAAAATCTAGCAGAAATGTTTATTTAATGTGTCAGGTCATGTTTAGTGTTGTCATAGTTGTCTTTCACACAGAGAACGTATGCCAGCTACAATATTCAGTCAGACAATAACATAATTCATAATTCATGATTATTTTAATTTCTTGTCTTGCTTTTGGGGTGGGTGGTTGTTTAATTATTCATTCTTCTCCAAGTTGTCCGTAAACTTGGGTGTCAGAATATGTGGAGTGGAGACGTGCTCAGGGTTACAGGAGTTAGACAAGATACAGTTGTGTCTGCCCAAATGCCACTGACAATACACAGGCCTTTGTGTTTTTCCCAACCAAGAATATAAGTTATCATAGCCTATAAACTAGGGCCCAGAGGTTTCCAGGGCCAAAGAGCACGGTCAGGACTCAGAGCACAAGTGGAGAGAAACATTGGAAAAGAGAGTGAGAGAGAGAGAGAGAGAGAGGTGCATCAAAGCTATAAAAAAATGATGTTACCTAATTTTACCTACGTATCAAAATCTTTCCAGCTGAGTCTGATTGATGGATTTAGACAGGGTCAGGAATGGATGAACAAAGGTATTATAGGCTAGTTGTTATAGAATCATATGCAGATTCAGCTCATTTCACTAATGCACTTGCTGCAAAGTTTGCCGTGTCTTTGTGTCTGGTGAGATTTGTAATTATGACAGGGATATATACACAAATCACAACTGATCCTTTCAATCCAAAATTATGGGTAAATATTATGCAGAGCATTGCACTGTTTGTGAATGGGGTTTTTGATAACTCAAACACAAGGAGCATATTTGATAAGAAATCATGTGGTTTCAACGCTTTGTTTATTGACTGCTGCGTAGCTTATGATGCCAAAGCTGATGAATTGGAGTCACAATAGACCTTGACTTATGACTTGATTAATAGACATTAGTTCATGAGCAGAGAATATACGTACATTACTGGAAGCGCATGCCCCAAAGGCTTCTGCTCTGTGTGTTCAAGTTGTCTTTGATGGGAGAGTTCAATTCCCGGTCAATTAACAATTGTTGAGCCCATGCAATGATGTAGAGGAGGACAAACAGTTTTGCTCATCAGTTTACCCACCTCTTGTGGAAAATGCTTTGAAAGTAAAGAGAGCGTTACTTTTTTCACTATCACTGGGCCACACCCTGGGAGAATGGTGAAATATTGACAATGAAGTTAAAGGAGTTCCACAAAAAATTCACCAACAACAAACATAGAAATGAACACAGATATGGATGCCTAAGCAACATAGTGTATCAAAATAGATTTCATTTCAATACCCAGTGGGCAAAACCTGGTTGAAAAGATGTCAGTATGACATCTTTTTATGAGGTCTTAGTCTGGTCACAAAACTGGTTGACCACCACACGACCAGTTGGTCATAATTGTGACCACTATATTATGTGTTATATTATGTAGCCGACTGGTCATAGTTAATAAGACCTCATCATAACCTGATAGTGACCACCTGATTACACCTAATTACCAGTGGTGGAAAAAGTACCCAATTGTCATACTTGAGTAAAAGTAGATACCTTAATAGGAAATGACTCGAGTAAAAGTGAAAGACACACAGTAAAAATCCACTTGAGTAAAAGTCTAAAAGTATTAGATTTTAAATATACTTATGTATCAAAAGTAAAAGTAATTGCAAAAATATACGTAAGTATCACACTCCAACACCCAGACATCATTTACAAACATAGCATTTGTGTTTAGTGAGTCTGCAAGATCAGAGGCAGTAGGGATGACTAGGGATGTTCTCTTGATAAGTGCATGAATTGGACAATTTTCCTGTCCTGCTAAGCATTCAAAATGTAACAAGTACTTTTGGGTGCCAGGAAAAATGTATGGAGTAAAAAGTACATTATTTTCTTTAGGAATGTAGTGAAGTAAAAGTAAAAGTTGTCAAAAATATAATTAGTAAAGTAAAGCACAGATACCCCAAAAAACTACTTCAGCAGTACTTTAAAATATTTTTACTTAAGTAATTTACACAACTGCTTATTACCTATACTCTTAGAAAAATAGGTTCCAGTGAGAAGCTTGTTTGGTTCCACATAGAACTCTTCTGGGTTCCAAAAACCTAACCTTTTAATAGATAGCACATTTTTTTCTTACAGTGTACAGTAAAAGTATTACAGAGGATAAAGTTGGATATTGGCAATATTGTTCATTACATTTCTATTTGTTTCTATATTAACCAAATAAAGTTAATCTGCAACATATTCTTACATTTAAATTAGATCAAGCAATGGCAAAAACAAATCGTAATCATAATTTTTCGCACATCTGCATACAGTAATTGTTTCATAATTCACCCACAGACATTACATGCATAGAAATACTGAGATACAGAGTATATAAAGCCCCATTGTTTCATTTGAATGACGCTTAATAAGAGTGGTGTGATGGGGAGGACCTCATCAAGGACCTCGGAGCACGGGAGGCGATCTGGAGCATTTTGGCCCTGTTGAAGAGTTAAGTGATGGGTCAGATCTGCAGTGAAGATAATCAGTGCAAGGGAGTGCATGCGCATACCAACGGGATGCATGGGGAGATAGCTCCGGTTTGTACCGTCATTAACTGTGATAATATGTAGAAGCCAGACAACATAGTTTAAATTAAGCCTTTAAAATCAATGCATCAATACATCAACCAAGCAACCGGTAGAGAATGAGCAGTCAGTTATACACAACAGCGAACTAATCTGTGAGTAAAGCGACACTGAGACTCGAACCCAACAAGCCATGTCTTACTTTAGAGGGAATGACAAGGATATCCAGGAAAACACAACTAAAATGCTCTCAATGCTCATGAAAACAAACAAACTGTTACAATCTGTTGTTAAAAAAGTAGACAAACAAGACAACAACATTGGAATTCTGGAAATAAAGGTGCAAACTTTAAAAGATGAACTGGATCAGCTAGAAAACAGATTGAGACAAAATAATATAAGAATATTGTCCCTACCTGAAGATAAGGAAAAAGGAGACCTTTCCAGCTACGAGATGAAGCAGAAATCAGAGGACCTTGGTGTGGATGTATCATTGGAGGATCTGGATCAATGCCATTGGATTGGCGGGAAGCAGAAGAACGCTGAAAACCTGCATGGTCATCTTTAACACGAGAAACACCATAAGCCAACGGCCAATTCAAAAATCTGCACAAAAAAAAGCTATGTCCAGATCCTTCCCTGACTTTTCCTAAATGTTTGGATTTTACACTGCTCATTTGTCAGAATTTTAAATCACAAACAGAAAAGTATTTGGAGCCTTACTACCTGTTTTTTTCACACCTAATTCCCAACTTAATCCGCCAAGACAATGTGCTGTAGGACGTTGGTACCCAGCCAGGTGCTAATGCGTCTCTCTCTCCTCACTGAATGAACGATAATTGGAGGAATGAGAGATAATTGTGCACCTTATTTCACAATTTAATTTAAAGACAATATTAGACCGATCACTTGTGAAATTGTACATGAAGAGATGGGCACATTTGTTATTGACAGATGCGGGGAAAAGAGCATCGCTTTATCAAATCCTCCTTCAGTCACATGCAGGTAAAACATTGTGATTTATATATAGAAACTAAAATAGTATATGCTGCAGATTCTGACACTTACCTTTGTCAAATAACTCTCAAAATAAAAATGCCCATTTTTCCAAGAATATCCGTGCTGTCGGCACATGACCATTGCATGACCATTCGCGGCGGTAACATTGCTCTGGCTACTAAGCAAATACTACTAACATAATGAACATAAAATTACAATATGCTATTCTTTCATCAATGGATGAATGGGAGATAGAAACTGATAATGGTGCATGTGACTTCAGTTAAGTTTTGGTTAGCCGCAGATGTCGAAACCAAGTATCTACTCAATAGCTTTCCTTATCAAGGGAGAGATGAAAACAGGCCAGCGGGTGAACGACTGTCTTAGTCTGTGGTTTTGAGACTTGTGTAGCCTCATGTAGGCAGAATTGTGACCATTGTCAACTTCTTCACATTAATTTCCCTGGCAAACAAGTTGATTGCAAAGAAGACTAGCTTGCTCAGAACAGTGACCAAAGAAAGGCAGCTGCCACCCTGTGCGCAAAACAACTTACGAGTGGAGCTGTACTCCACACCAGTGATAGAGAGTGGTAAAGCAACACTCACAGTGTACAGAAATAAAATAAATAGAGTGTTTTCACCTCCGCACGATGCATCCTACTGGATCTGGCATGTGAGCTTCATTAGAACTGCATGAACGCCAAGAAAGAAGCTACAGCTGCCGAGCAGACCGCCAAGGCAGCAATTCCTGCTCTCCCTCTTCCACATGCACCACAGCTCCCACTCTGGTAAAATAAGGCACAACGTCAAGTTGACAGGTGCACATAAAACAAGGCCCATGAAAACTGTGTGCAGTGCAACCGATTTGTTTGTAGGTGTCACGCCTTGATCTGTTTCACCTGTCCTTGTGCTTGTCTCCATCCCCCTCCAGGTGTCGCCCATCTTCCCAATTATCCCCTGTGTATTTATACCTGTCTTCTGTGTCTGTTTGTTGCCAGTTTGTCTTGTTCAAGTTTGTTCCCTGTCCTGACCCTGTACCCGCCCGCCTGACCTCTTTGCCTGACCCTGAGCCTGCCTGCAATCCTGCACCTTTGCTCCACCTCTGGATTACTGAACTCTGCCTGTCCCTGACCCTGAGTTCCTCTGCCGTCCTGTACCTTTGCCTTATCCTGGATTTTTGACCCCTGCCTGCCTTGACCTGTCTTTGCCTGCCCCTGTTGCTACAATTTATATTGTTACTTCGACAGTCTGCATATGGGTCTTACCTTGATCCCTGATAGTAGGGCTTACTCACACAAAGTCTTGAAGCTGTGTGCTGACTGTGGACCTGAAGCATAAAGAGAAGATGTGATTGATTCATGCATAAAGAAACGGGTATAAGGGCACAACACAGTGTCTGATACAATCAACAAATTACTGTTTTTATATCTTGTCATTAATATATTTCCACATATGTATTTATGCAATTGTTCATGCACTGTGGCTTTTGTTTAGGAATATTTCAAATGATTTCCCCTGCACACCAGGCTGGTTATATTATTATTATAAATGTTTTTCTTTGTTAAAATAAGCTGTAAATGTACTTTATTAATTACTATAACTCTATTACTAATCAAATATTAAAATAAAGTTTATCAAATGGAATACACTAAAATGTTTTTATTAGAGAAATGAAAATAGGCTATTAGGCCTAAGTTCTATTATACAAAACATTACCTTGACTCAATCTAAACAAATAACTATTGTTTTAAATTGATACAGTATATTTCCATTTTTCCCCCTTTATTTAAGTCAGTTAAGAACAAATAGATTTGTACCATGTCAGCTCGGGGATTTGAACTTGCAAGCTTTTGGGTACTAGTCCAACACTCTAACCACTGGGTTACCCTGCCGTCCCTGCCGCCCTTTACCTTTGCCTTACCCTGGATTTTTGACCCCTGCCTGCCTTGACCTGTCTTTGCCTGCCCCTGTTGCTACAATATATATGGTTTTGGGTCATTTTCATGCTGGAATACCCATCCATTAATATTTATTCCAGCAATTAATCCTTTACAACAGTTGATTACCTATTTAGCAAGCATGTTTGCGTACCTTGCAGGCGGGACTGGGGTGTTCTAGTTTATTATTTTGATGTGGTGTTCTAGTTTTCATATTTCTATGTTGGTGTGCTTGATATGGTTCCCAATTAGAGGCAGCTGGTAATCATTGCCTCTAATTGGGGATCCTATTTAGGTAGCTTTTTTTCCACCTGTGTTTTGTGGGATATTGTATTTTGTATTAGTGCATGGTGCACCGCTGTAGTCATGGTTCATTGCGTCTTTATTGTGCGGTTTATTGTGCGGTTCAATAAATAAGATGTGGAACCCAGATCACGCTGCACGTTGGCCCAAGTATGCTTCCAACGATTGTGACACAGGTTGATATGCAATGTTCTCTAGCGGGTACTTATATGCTGAAAGGCCAGACGGTTCTAGTGTTAAGCTGTGGGCACAGGGGGAAAAGGAGATCAAGGTCTAAGGCCAGTCCTTTCGATTCATCTAGGACCTGTCTACTATGCTGAGGAAAACACGCCAGCAACTCATTCCGATCAGATAGTCACTGGAGGAAAAGGGAATCAAGTCTCAACTCCGATTCCCGGAAGTACTGCGGGTATGGAAGGGAACACAGAGAATTGAGTTCAGAAGCGCCATTGAAGCCCTGAACAGGTTACAGAGCCCGGTGCCCTAAAGAGAAGCAGAAGTGGAAAAAGCAGATAAGCACACTAGGCTACATACAGCGATGCACAAGACCAACTCATTGTAAGTTGAGAAAATATTCCTTCCCCCTCACCCCAATACAATCTAGAATCTGTTGTCCTCAAGTAACTGTTCTTCTCTTGGAAGTAACGATAGAATTAGCCAATACCAATGAGATACATGGACATGGAAAATACAATATATAAGAGGAAATACAGCATTATATTTACATTTACATTACATTACATTTAAGTCATTTGGCAGACGCTCTTATATACTGCATTGTCAATAATTGTTCTATGTGTGTGTGTGTGTGTGTGTAGGCGAGAGGGTGTAAGTGGGTGTATGTGTGGGTAGGTGTCTGTGCTAATGAATGGGAGAGTGAATGATGATGAATATGTTTAGGAGGGTGGGAGAGAATGAGTGTGCAGAGGCATAGGGTATATGTTTGTGAATGAAGTAGAATGGATGATTAAGTAGATGTACAGTGTGGGGAAACAAGTATTTAATCCCCTGCTGATTTTGTATGTTTGCTCACTGACAAAGAAATGATCAGTCTATAATTTTAATAGTAGGTTAATTTGAACAGTGAGAGACAGAATAACAACAAACAAATCCAGAAAGAATGCATGTCAAAAATGTTATAAATTGATTTGCATTTTAATTAATGCGGGAAATAAGTATTTGACCCCTCTGCAAAAAGTGACTTAGTACTTGGTGGCAAACCCTTGTTGGCAATCACAGAGGTCAGATGTTTCTTGTAGTTGGCCACCAGGTTTCCACACATCTCAGGTTGGATTTTGTCCCACTCAACTTTGCAGATCTTCTCCAAGTCATTAAGGTTTCGAGGCTGATGTTTGGCAACTCAAACCTTCAGCTCCCTCCACAGATGTTCTATGGGATTAAGGTCTGGAGACTGGCTAGGCCACTCCAGGACCTTAATGTGCTTCTTCTTGAGCCACTACTTTGTTGCCTTGGCCGTGTGTTTTGGGTCATTGTCATGCTGGAATACCCATCCACGACCCATTTTCAATGCCCTGGTTGAGGGAAGGAGGTTCTCACCAAAGATTTGACGGTACATGGCCCTGTCCATCGTCCCTTTGATGCAGTGAAGTTGTCCTTTCCCCTTAGCAGAAAAACACCCCCAACGCATAATGTTTCCACCGTCATGTTTGACGGTGGGGATGGTATCTTGGGGTCATAGGCAGCATTCCTCCTCCTCCAAACATGGTGAGTTGAGTTGATGCCAAAGAGCTCCATTTTGGTCTCATCTGACCTCAACACTTTCACCCAGTTGTCCTTTGAATCATTCAGATGTTCATTGGCAAACTTCAGACTGGCATGTATATGTGCTTTCTTGAGCAGGGGGACCTTGCGGTCGCTGCAGGATTTCAGTCCTTCACGGCGTAGTGTGTTACCAATTGTTTTCTTGTTGACTTTGGTCCCAGCTGCCTTGAGATCATTGACAAGATCCTTCCGTGTAGTTCTGGGCTGATTCCTCACCATTCTCTCTCTCATGATCATTGCAACTCCACAAGGTGAGATCTTGCATGGAGCCCCAGGCCGAGGGAGATTGACAGATCTTTTCTGTTTCTTCCATTTGAGAATAATCGCTCCAATTGTTATCACCTTCTCACCAAGCTGCTTGGCGATGGTCTTGTAGCTCATTCTAGCCTTGAGTATGTCTACAATCTTGTCCCTGACATCCTTGGAGAGCTCTTTGGTCTTGGCCATGGTGGAGAGTTTGATATCTGATTGATCGATTGCTTCTGTGGACAGGTGTCTTTTATACAGGTAACAAAATTAGATTAGGAGCACAGCCTTTAAGAGTGTGCTACTAATCTCAGCTCGTTAACTGTATAAAAGACACCTGGGAGCCAGAAATCTTTCTGATTGAGAGGGGGTCAAATACTTATTTCCCTCATTAAGATGCAAATCAATGTACAGTGCCTTGCGAAAGTATTCGGCCCCCTTGAACTTTGCGACCTTTTGCCACATTTCAGGCTTCAAACATAAAGATATAAAACTGTATTTTTTTGTGAAGAATCAACAACAAGTGGGACACAATCATGAAGTGGAACAACATTTATTGGATATTTCAAACTTTTTTAACAAATCAAAAACTGAAAAATTGGGCATGCAAAATTATTCAGCCCCCTTAAGTTAATATGTAGCGCCACCTTTTGCTGCGATTACAGCTGTAAGTCGCTTGGGGTATGTCTATCAGTTTTGCACATCGAGAGACTGAATTTTTTTCCCATTCCTCCTTGCAAAACAGCTCGAGCTCAGTGAGGTTGGATGGAGAGCATTTGTGAACAGCAGTTTTCAGTTCTTTCCACAGATTCTCGATTGGATTCAGGTCTGGACTTTGACTTGACCATTCTAACACCTGGATATGTTTATTTTTGAACCATTCCATTGTAGATTTTGCTTTATGTTTTGGATCATTGTCTTGTTGGAAGACAAATCTCCGTCCCAGTCTCAGGTCTTTTGCAGACTCCATCAGGTTCTTCCAGAATGGTCCTGTATTTGGCTCCATCCATCTTCCCATCAATTTTAACCATCTTCCCTGTCCCTGCTGAAGAAAAGCAGGCCCAAACCATGATGCTGCCACCACCATGTTTGACAGTGGGGATGGTGTGGTCAGGGTGATGAGCTGTGTTGCTTTTACGCCAAACATAACGTTTTGCATTGTTGCCAAAAAGTTCAATTTTGGTTTCATCTGACCAGAGCACATTCTTCCACATGTTTGGTGTGTCTCCCAGGTGGCTTGTGGCAAACTTTATACAACACTTTATGGATATCTTTAAGAAATGGCTTTCTTCTTGCCACTCTTCCATAAAGGCCAGATTTGTGCAATATACGACTGATTGTTGTCCTATGGACAGAGTCTCCCACCTCAGCTGTAGATCTCTGCAGTTCATCCAGAGTGATCATGGGCCTCTTGGCTGCATCTCTGATCAGTCCTCTCCTTGTATGAGCTGAAAGTTTAGAGGGACGGCCAGGTCTTGGTAGATTTGCAGTGGTCTGATACTCCTTCCATTTCAATATTATTGCTTGCACAGTGCTCCTTGGGATGTTTAAAGCTTGGGAAATCTTTTTGTATCCAAATCCGGCTTTAAACTTCTTCACAACAGTATCTCGGACCTGCCTGGTGTGTTCCTTGTTCTTCATGATGCTCTCTGCGCTTTTAACGGACCTCTGAGACTATCACAGTGCAGGTGCATTTATACGGAGACTTGATTACACACAGGTGGATTGTATTTATCATCATCAGTCGTTTAGGTCAACATTGGATCATTCAGAGATCCTCACTGAACTTCTGGAGAGTTTGCTCCACTGAAAGTAAAGGGGCTGAATAATTTTGCACGCCCAATTTTTCAGTTTTTGATTTGTTAAAAAAGTTTGAAATATCCAATAAATGTCGTTCCACTTCATGATTGTGTCCCACTTGTTGATTCTTCACAAAAAATACAGTTTTATATCTTTATGTTTGAAGCCTGAAATGTGGCAAAAGGTCGCAAAGTTCAAGGGGGCCGAATACTTTCGCAAGGCACTGTATGTGTGTGTGTGTATATATATCTATATCTATATCTCTCTGATCGGTAGTTCAATCAGATTTCAACCAAAGTAGGATGTATTTTCCAAAAGAGGTGATGAAAAGTACATATTAATCGGGTTGTGTTCTGGTTAGAAAACATCTCGACCAATTTTCAAACTATAAATTTTGTCTTTATCACGTTTTATGTCCACTGGGTAGAAACGTTAAATTGTGAATTGATTAACCAATATGTAGGCTATTACTGATATATCATACATCCAACAGTAATTACACGTTATGCTTTGATTGTCACTGACTCTCCGGGCAAGCTGTGGATGGTGCTAGAGTTCAACAGAACACAACTACACGATGGGTTAGGCCTAATCCGGTCAGGGAAGGATTTGAGCTGTTCACGCATCTGTGTGAATGCCGTGCGCCTTCAGCGGGAGGTATAAACACTAGCCACCTGTCAGGAATGGTAAACAGCCTACACCCGACAACCCTCACATTGAAAGCTGACTGCCTCCCCCCCTCTTGGCAGATGAGACTCCGAGGGAAACCTTTTTAGCTTGTAAAGCCTTCTAAGAACTTTGCTGCATAAGTGAAAGTGAACCGTTATTTCAGACACCAGACATGCAACCTGGTATTAGCGAGATTAGAGACTGACTAAAAACACGGTTGGTTTCGACCCCTCTGGCTGTGAAGAGTAGCGCGGGTTGACAGCGTCTGATGGACAACGGGGAAAGGATTATATTTTACATACACCGGACACATACTTTTTTTTTATAACTCAGTGAAATTCTGCCTAATGATTGTTGTCTGACACCGGGAGCAGTGCCTCGAGGTAAGGATCAATATGGGGAATGTTTTGCATTTCGGTTGCTTTCAGATTCTCACTAATTAATAGCCTAAGTAGGCCTAGGCAAATATGTAAAGTCTTGGCCTACTGTATATAAAGTGTGTCACATTGACTGATTTTTGTGTTCAGTATAGCCAATGATTAGCCTACTACTGCAACAGTACATTCCAAACACAATTATCGTTCTTGGGAAATTACGTCTGCCAATGCACATTACTGGTGCACCACGTCAACCATAGGCTTTTCACAGTTGACGGTCACTAGTTGAACTGCATTGAATTTGGGATCAAACTCAAATTGCTCATTTACAACAGAACAGGGCTTTTGGATCACCCACAACATTGTCACAACTAGGATATGATGGAAAGGGTTGCCATATAGCTTACTTTACACAGTGATTGAGTATTATTCATAGAATATGCAATTCGCGCAATTATCATGTTATCAGCGTTTGACAGTTTACTGCAGCCATATGTGCGTGGTTAATGAGGAATTGGAATATTAACCTGTTAAATTTTTCCATTGGTCAGATATAGCCTTTAGGCTTTTTTGTGGTCTGCTGTAGCTTAATAGGTCTACTAAAGGCTTGTGCCCAATCAGATGTGATTTTGTAAGGGGACTCAATAGTTTACCATGATTATGAATAATTGAATGAAATGTATGGTAGGCCTACACATAACACTAAAGTTGTGTTGGTGTTATTTCAGTCCTCATTTATTGGCCATAAAAACCTTTATACCAACCAAAATGCTCATAATATGCATGATATAAATCATAAATATATTTTGCTGTTTGCACTCAAGTAGCCTAGTCCCATCCAGGGTTGTTAGATCACATTCCTGAATTAAAATATACATTTAAAGGTGGGTGTTCTGAAGCGCGGGTTGGCGGATCATGTTTCGGAGGACGCATTACTCAAAGGTCACCTCCGGAGCCCGCTCTGAGACAAGATCGAAATTGGGGAGAAAAGAGGGTAATATATATATATATATATATATAAGGAAGTGAAATAGAAGTGTGTGTCTGTGTAAGCATATGTGTGTGTGCGTATGCTTGCGTGTGTACGTATGCTTGCGTGTGCATGCATGCGTGCATCTGTGTGTGTGTTGGTCCAACACTGTGCAGTCACCCCAGAATTGCTCAGTAGACACTTATGGGACCAGAGAACAGCAGTAAACCAATGTGAAGTATTACTGTGTAGAGAAATGGATATCCTCCAATACAGGGCTCTGCTGCTGGCCAGCTTGGTACCCTACAGCAGGGACTGAAATAGGTTCAAATGCAGAAACCTGAAAAATCATCCCCTACATAGACCACAGTCAAATGCCTAAAAAAACATGGGGACTTAGGGGCCCAAAAAAAACGACTGGCATAGAGCCTCTGTCAGTAATACATTGCTAGACCAGAAAACTAGCTTAAAAAATGCAAGGAAAGAATGTTTTCATGCTCCTCTTCTCTCCCAACCTCCTCCTGCATCTCCCCTCCTTTTCCTTTAAATCATCCTATCCTCCCATCCTCTCCTCTCCTCTCTTCATGTTATTACGTGATAACTACTTTTAGCACTTACAAGCTTCAATGGTGTAAAATGCACAGATTCTGCCTAAATAACTGTCTGCTAGATGTCCTAATTATGGCTAGACGATGGCTACAGTAGCTCTTTTCAACGGCAGATTTTGGAAATTAATAGGATGTGAGTTTTACTGGTCAGATCACATAATCAGGACAATTTATCCCTTGAAATGAGGAATGATAGAATAAGAGGAGCATGCCTCCTAGAGCTCAGCTGTCTGTCAGAACCCATTGGTATTCTCCTCATGTCTGCAGCTGCCTCCGTAGGCATCCCATGTTACGGCTGGCTCAGTGGGATGGTTTCTGATGATTGAGGGGTATGGGGAAGGGTTGAAGGCCAGCTTGGGATGAAACTAAAGGCTTGTTTATTGAAGGTTAAGGATGTCTTAACTGAAGGTTGAAGTGTGTGTTTGTGAGAGAGATAATCTAGCTAGGTTTCCACTAACTTGTCGAGTGTTTTTTTTTATTTTTTTTATTTTTTACATTTAGAATGCTTGCACAGAATAATGATGAAATAATTGCCTGTTTCGGTGTGTTTCCATTGAACTGTCTTGTTCTGATAAAAACAACTTGACGTAATGATGCAAAAACCTACAATATCGAATAAAAACTAAGTGGTTGAATGCCCGTTTGCCATGCTCATCTACAGGCAACTGCCAAAATGAAGGAAACATCAACATGTAGTGTCTTAAAAGGGCTCTGGGCCACTACTACATAGACTCTACAAGTGTCTGGAATTCTGTTGGAGGGATGGGACAACATTCTTCGATGAGAAATTCCATCATTTGGTGTTGTGTTGATGGTGGGGGAAAACGCTGTCTCAGACACCACTCCAGAATATACCATAAGTCAGTGGTGGGCCGTCAGGGCCAGCAAGGCCTTCTCTGCTGGCCTAAACATCATCAGAATATATATATTTTTTTAAATATATTTTCCCACAAATATGTATTAAATTATTCCCCAGGGTAAGAGTTACACTCTTCATTTCATAGCGTTCCTCTTGGTTGCACTGCTTCCAGCCCCAGGTTGAGATTTGGAGGGCTGGTCTTTATGTTAGATATTTTATCCAATCATATTCAGCCATCATGTGTTGCCAGGGGTCTAAAATCTGCCCTCAGGCCTTCAGAATCAACAGTGCGGGTGCTTGAAGCAAAGGCTCGGGACAATACTGCCCCCTTTGGATGAATTGCGTGCCCATAGTAAACTGAAAAGAAATCTGTCCAAAATTGCTAATATCTGCATATAATAATAATTATTGAACAGAAAACACTCAAGCTTCTAAAACCGTTTGAATTATGTCTATGTATAGCATAACTCACAGGGCAGCCAATCTCCCAAACTAGTTTTCTCATTAGGAAAGTTGGGCCAACTTTGACGTCATCGCCCCCACCCTTCCCAACCAGCTATGGATCTGGGATCAGTTTCTATGTCTTCCGCGAGATGTCTTCTATCAGTAGAGCGTTTAATTGTGCAAATCCTGTGAGCTTTGACCCTTTGGCAGGCAAAATACTGGGTGTCGCGTGAAAATACATGCACTTTCAGGCACGCGTTGAGCACAGAGCTCCCTTTGCTCCAACTTGCACGAGAAGAATACAGTTTGTCCGGTCGATTTGAGAATTGTTTTGTACGTTGATAACATCCTAAAGCTTGATTCTGCACTTAGTTTGACCAGTTTAGTCGATATATAATATGTAATTTTGAAGTTTTGATGCGCAACTGTTCGGGTCCAGAAGTCATTTTGGATGCATTTCAGCTGGAACTTGTGTGTCTTTGTTAGCAAATGCGACGACTTGAAACCAAACGCTTTGGGTAAGTATGACTCCTTCCACTACATTCTGATCGAAGACCATCAAAGGTAAGGGAATATTTATGTTGTAATTTTGTGTTTCTGTTGACTCCAACATAGCGGAGAAATATTGCTTATGTCTGAGCGCCGTCTCAGATTATTGAATAGTGAACGATTTCTGTAATGGTAAAAAGAAATGTGACAAAGCGATTGCATTAAGAAGCAGTGTATCTTTGTAACTATATGTAGAACATGTATATTTAGTCAAAGTTTATGATGTTTATTGCTGTTATCTGGCGTTATCTGGCGGAGTTATCTATAATTTCTCCGGACATTTTTTTTGCATTTTCTGAACATGGCGTCAATGTAAACGGAGATTTATGGATATAAATTGCATATTATTGAAAAAAACATAAATGTACTGTGTAACATGTCCTATTACTGTCATCTGATGAAGATTTTCAAAAGGTTTAGTGAATTATTTCTTTTAATCCTGCGTTTGTGATTGCATCTTTTGATCGACAAAATGGCTACATATTGTCTTTGTGGTGGTTTGACATATGTGCTATGTTTTCGCCGTAAAACATTTTAGAAATCTGACTCGCTGGGTAGATGAACAAGGTTTTTATCTTTCATTTGAGCTATTGGACTTGTTAATGTGTGGAGGTTAAATGTGTGGAGGTTAAATATTAAAAATTTCTAAGAATATTTTTGCATTCTGTGCGCCACGGTTTGAGTTTGAGCGGGGGGGTGTGGTACCCCTTGGGGAACCTGCAGCGTGAACACGTTAAAGTGAATGGAAATTAAAATTTAGTGTCAAACAATCAGCTTTAGAGTTGGCTATTGTACGCCTGCTGGCTGGCTCCAGTGTTACACAGGGCCCAGCTAGCAGGCGTAGTGCCTGCACGTCTTTTGATTGGATTACCAATATTGAGAGGCAGGTCCTATATGGGCAGGTCTCAGAACTAGGAAACTGAAATTGATCAACAAATTAATTTGCGTACTACTAAACTGTTTTTTCAACCCACAATGGCGGAAGGAGAAGATATCGATTTGGTCGAGGATATAATTATAACGCCATTCTCAAGACTAACTTTTCAAGAAAAGTTAGACATTGTCAGGAGAGGTAGACGCCGACGCTACAAAGCCTGTCACAGGCGGGAAAGGGGTTCGTTCGCCACTTTCAATTATGGGCGCTATCAATGACTCACACGCTCCGAGAAGCACTGCAAACTGTACTGCTGGGAATGCCTATTATTTGCAAGTGATCAATTTGGTGTTTGGAGCCACACTGGCTTTGCAAACCTGAGTTGTCGAACCAAGGCAGCAACGAGACACCAATGTACGGCTGGGCGCTTACAAACAATGGTGCTTTTGAAAACTTTTGGGGACACCCGAGTGGATCTACAGCTCAACGAACAAGCGGGCAGGGCAACGAAGCTGCACAATGAAAAGGTATTGTACTCTTCCCCTGCAATTCTCTGAATAAAAATGTCAATTTCAAGGTGACGCAACGCCTGGTTATACTGCGTTTCTGTCTAACTGTATAGTGTCTAGAGCCATGGCATCATAATGATGGTAATAAGAGGTGGATTAATTTGGGTGGGACTGTGTAGGACTTCACTGAAGGCCCAGGCCCCAAAACCACGGCACGCTACTGCCATAAGTATTCAATTGAGTTGAGATCTGGTGACATAGATGGCCATGGCATATCAAATCAAATTTTATTTGTCCCATGCGCCGAATACAACAGGTGTAGACCTTACAGTGAAATGCTTATTTACAAGCCCTTAATTAACCAACAATGCAGTTTTAAGAAAAATAAGTGTTAAGAAAAAATAGATAAGTAAAAAACAATAACAGTTGTGGGGCTATATACAGGCTATATACTGGGGTATGTGATTACGTATTTACCAGATTTATTTGATATTAATGGTTAACAATGAATATTTCACTAATAGTAAGACATTTCTGTTCTAGTAAAGCTGTGTATTTATGGTCTCCACTCCTTGCAGCTAATCTGGCTGAAAGGGTCTCTAGAGAGGGCTTGAGCTGACAAATTAGTTGAAGACTGCATTCCATAGACAATATGTGGTGGGTGTAAACGAGATGATAGAGATAGCCTGGAAGAGTTTAGAACAATCCTTCATTGTCTCAATCATCCTGGCATCTGGGAAGCTAAGCCAGGGTGGGTTAAGACAATACCCCCCCCCGTGCAGATAACGACAGGATGAATCCAGAGTGGTTTATGATGCCCCTTGGTCTGCATGGGGGAGGTGGACCCAGCCATGACTAAGCATTTTTACATCTACTATATAAAGAACTCTGCATTTCTGTAAGGGTTAGGCTTCTCGGCCCAACAGTCAAGAGTGTTGGGTTGACTAGTCTCATTATTGCAATAATTAATCAATATTGAATAACAATGATTGTTTGAAGAAATGACAAAGTCTCTCTTACTTGATTAGAATATTCCACGACAGGTACCATAGGTTTACATCCTTTTCATGCTCATCAAACCATTCAGTGACAACTCATGCCCTGTGGATGGAGCCATTACACATGTCGCAAAGATTACTTTTTTGCCAACATTGCCTTTGTCTAATAAACCTGCCTTTGTCAGCTATTTTTACTATCAGACCCACATCAAATGCACAGCACATATGACTTCACAGGAGATACCGTTTGAATGTAAAACGTATTTTTATCAAAATGCGTTTTTTGGCAGAAATGCCTTTTCGAACATGTGAACTTTCAAGTGCCTTAACGAAGCTGCCAGTTGAGAACTTGTGAGATGTCTGTTTCTCAAACTAGACACTCTAATGTACTTGTCTTCTCACTCAGTTGTGCACAGGGGCCTCCCAGTCCTCTTTCTATTCTGGTTAGAGCCAGTTTGTTATTCCCTGTTTTATAGCTTCGAAGCTCTGGAGCCTGGTGTTGAGCGTTCGGATTCTCGGAACCAGGTTTCAGCTTCTGTGCAACGCTGACATCCTTCCTCCCATAGATTGTCTGCCTGTACGAGCACGACCTAGACTGAACACAGCTAGACAAACTTATCTTTTTGAGAAGATTAGAGTTTTGCGACTAAGAGACTATGGACATCACATGCCCTGCACCAAAGTCAAGGGCAGAACAGGAACGGGCTCTCCGAATATAGATTCCCTTGGTCATGCGTGGTTCGCAATTTTTTTTTTATCCTGCTGCTCAGCCACTTTACCCCTGATTGTAGAAATATAACTACCTCGTCTATCACTGATATCGTTATTGATATTGTTCTTGTACTGTACATACTGTTATTTTGAATCTATTTCTGATAGTTCTACTTTGCAAGTAATCATTTTGGCTGTACTGTTTACACCTTCTGTAGAGACCACTTACTGTAGTAAGACTTTGCAAAATATTAATATATAATATTGATATGTGGTCGTAACATGATTTTGTGACATACCACAATATCATGTGAATGTTTCAAGTGTCTACCACATAAATATATGACACGTCTGTTTATGTACTGTACATCTGCAACTCACTCAAGTTAAGGCCTGAGTTGAAACCTGGAATACTATGTGGTAAAAGTGTGTGTAACAGTATATTAAGTATGCTAATGTACTGGTGTGAAAGCATTTGGGCGGTGGTCGAAAATACTCATGTAAAAATATTTGGGGGGGTATCTGTACATTACTTTGTTCTTTATATTTTTGACAACTTTTACTTCACTACATTCCGAAGAAAATAATGTACTTTTTACTACATACATTTTCCCTGACACCCAAAAGTACTTGTTACCTTTTGACAGGAAACTGTTCTAATTCACACACTTATCAAGAGAACATCCCTAATACATCTGATCTGGCAGACTCACGAAACACAAAGGCTTTATTTGTAAATGATGACTGTTTTTGGTGTGCCCCTGGCTGTCATCAATAAAAAAAGTAAACAATTGTGTCGTCTGGTTTAATATAAGGAATTTGAAATTATTCATACTTTTACTCAAGTATGACAATTTAGTATTTTTCCACCACTAGTGGGTTATAGCATTTCTTTCACATGTCCCATCAATTTAGACAAATGTATCCTTATAAGCGTCATCTAATATTTATAAAATATGTTTATCTGGACACTTTCTGTTTACCTGGTATTTTTCCTTATTGTAGGCTACTACCACTTTTAGTCATAATCTTTACTACATTACTCGATGTTTAGCACGACCTCATGTGAATCCTTAAAAAGATGAGTGGGGCTGGCTTAAGAGGGTGTGAACAAGGCTGAATGGGTGGAGAAGAATGAGACCTCTCCAGTATGTACCAAAACATTCAAAGGCCTTTTTCTCAAAAGTGAGTTTACAAATTGTATCAACTTTCAAAGCAGAATTACTTTTCTATTGTTCCCCAAAAATGCTGTGTAGGATATACCGTTTTGTAGCTCTGAGTCGCTACTTTTATCCAATGTAAAAAAAATGAACTACTTCAAATTTTGTTACATAAGACCGAATCCAGATGGTAAGTCACATATTCCACAGATTCCAATGTCTTTAAGTTTCTATATTCTCCAAAGCCAGATGTAACAACAGAAGTGACCTTTGTGAGGTCACTCCTGAAGATCAATGGCAGGACAAGAGGAAAGATGTATCTGCTGTGAAATTGCAGTGCTCTGCACTATTCTGTCCTGCTCTGGCAGGAGATAAGAATTCCCCAAAGCTTTAAACGATAGAGAAGTAACAGGGAGAGGAGTCATGCACATTAAGTAGCTTGCACTGATTGCTGTCGTGTTCTCTGTCAAGTACAAGTGATCAAGGCTGTATTCTCTCCTTTTATAAAAAAATAAATAAAAGAGTAATGTTAGGGAGTGAAAAGAACCCCATCTGAAGACACTGGCAAAATAAAGATATCTTTTGAAAAGTAGTATGGGAGTCGTGCCTCACGGTAAGAAGTCGACTACGGACTGAGATAGCAGACAAGTAACCTTTTAACCGAGCACTGCATTTGGACATTCCACTGTGCATAGACATTTGAACTGCCAAATACCTCCAATTTGAAAGAACAATCAAAAGCTTATACTGTACATTAATATGGATACAGCCATAATGGATCCATAATGGATGGATGAACAACTTTAAATAACAGTAGATGGAACTGGATTTTGCACGCTGGTCGACGTACAGTAGTAACGTCACTGTAATGTTGGAATTACTGAGTCACAATGTGACAGTGCCATTGCAACAGGAAATCATTGAAATCCTCGTCACAGCAAGGTATAATTTACATCTGTTTACTGTGGAAACATCACTCTGAAGGCAGAATTTGCTGGTATGCAGAATGTGTTGCTTGTACTTGATAACAAACAAGCTTTTAGTTTGTTAAAGGAAGCAGCATCAGGTGCTAATAAAAAAAAAAATCCCCTCCAGTATCGCCAGCAGGTACTGTAGAAAGAATCTCTGTCTCTGATGCCTGCGCTGAAGCATGAAGGGGAGAGGATGATTGCATGCAAGTTATCTCAATGTGGAAATGGCAATACTCTCAAAATTAATAGAAAAATAACTTGATATGAATATGAAAAACCTGTGTGGACGCATTGCAGATACTCATCTAATGCCGTTCTCACTCTCTGAGATGAGAACTTTATTGCTTTATTATTTCTCTAAACCTAGACTTTTTATGTTTCTGGTTATGATTATTTGTGAAATAAAAAAAAAACAGGTAAAAAAAAATAACTGTCTCAGATTGTCATACCATCCATGATGTGATTTGTTTGTCCATTGAAGCAGAGTTCCTTGTTGTCAAGATAAAATAAATATAAAGTGCATTTGGAAAGTATTCAGACCACTTGACTTTTTCCACATTTTTTTACGTTATAGCCTTATTCTAAAATTGATAAAATAGTTTTTTTCCCCTCAATCTACACACAATACCCATGGTGAGAAAGCAAAAACAGGTTTTTAGACATTTTTGCAAAAAAACAGAAATACCATATTTACATAAGTATTCAGACCCTTTGCCATGAGACTCGAAATTGAGCTCAGGTACATCCTGTTTCCAATGATCATCCTTGAGATGTTTCTACAACTTGATTGGAGTCCACCTGTATTAAATTCAATTGATAGGACATTATTTGGAAAGGCACACACATGTCTATACAAGGTCCCACATATGACAGTGCATGTTAAAGAAAAAAAAAGCCATGTGGTCGAAGGAATTGTCCATGGAGCTCTGAGACAGGATTGTGTCAAGGCACAGATCTGGGTAAGTATACCAACAAACATTCTGCAGCATTGTAGGTCCCCAAGAACACAGCAGCCTCCATCAGTCTTAAATAGAAGACGTTTGGAACCACCAAGACTTTTTCTAGAGCTGGCTTCAGGGAGGTGACCAAAAACCCGATGGTCAGCCTGACAGAGCTCCAGAGTTCCTCTGTGGAGATTGGATAAACTTCCAGAAGAACAACCATCCCTGCAGCACTCCACCAATCAGGCCTTTATGGTAGAGTGGCGAGACGGAAGCCACTCCTTAGTAAAAGGCACATGACAGCCCGCTTAAAGGACTCCAAGACCATCTGGTCTGATGAAACCAAGATTGAACTCTTTGTCCTGAATGCCAAGCGCCACGTCTGGAGGAAACCTGGCACCAACCTTATACTGAAGCTTGGTGGTAGCAGCATCATGCTGTGGGGATGTTTTTCAGTGGCAGGGACTGGGAGACTAGTCAGGATCGAGGGAAAGCTTAACGGATTAAAGTACAGAGAGGCCATTGATTAACCTGTTCCAGAGCGCACAGGACTTCAGACTTTTGTCCTTCCAACAGGACAACAAACCTAAGCATGCAGCCAAGATAATGCAGGAGTGGCTTCGGGACAAGTCCCTGAATGTCCTTGAGTGGCCCAGCCAGAGCCTGGACTTGAACCCAATCAAACATCTCTGGAGACACTTAAAAATAACTGTCCAGTGACGCTCCCCATCCAACCTAAGATGATCTGCAGAGAAGAATGGGAGAATCTCCCCATATACAGGTTTGCCAAGCTTGTAGTGTCATACCCAAGACGACTCGAGGCTGTAGTCTCTGCCAAAGGTGCACAACAAAGTACTGAGTAAAGGGTCTGAATACCTAAGAAAATGTGATAATTCTGTTTTTTTAACCTGTTTTTGCTTTACCATTATGGAGTATTGTTTGTCGATTGATGAGGGGAAGAAGAAAAAAAATCAATTTTAGAATAAGGCTGTAACGTAACAAAATGTTGAAAAAGTTAAGGAGTCTGAATACTTTCCGAATGCAGCTGCAGCCTTTGACCCCCTATTAGCAAAGAAATGCTAATCTAGGTCCCATGATTTGCATTAGATTTGTGCAACAAACGCTATTATAAAACATTAGCATTTGTAAACAGTGCCAGTTGGTGATCTAGGGTTTGTCCTGTCAAACTGTATATTACTCCTCCTGATTTATGACCGGGTCGTGGCAGGAGGTAATACAATTAGGCAATTCAATTAGATAACCCTGTGGCATATGTAAATACCTTTTTAAACAGACATGTTTTTTTTTTAGCAGACACTCTTATCCAGAGTGATTTACAGGGTTAAGTGCCATGCTCAAGGGCACATCAACAGATTTTTCACCTAGTGATTCGAACCAGTAACCTTTCAGTTACTGGCCCAATGCTCTTAACCGCTATGTTACCTGCCACCATGTTGGTAGGTAAAACCAAATCATAAACTCAGCAAAAAAAGAAACGCCCCTTTTTCAGGACCTTGTCTTCAGAGGATAATTAGTAAAAATACAAATAACTTCACAGCTATTCATTTTAAAGGGTTTATTAAACACTGTTTCCCATGCTTGTTCAATGAACCATTAACAATTAATGAACATGCACCTGTGGAACGATCGTTAAAACCTGTTGCGACTCTAGGGGCAGTATTTTCATTTTTGGAAAAAAAACATTCCCGTTTTAAACGGGATATTTTGTCAGGACAAAATGCTAGAATATGCATATAATTGACAACTTTGGATAGAAAACACTCTAACGTTTCCAAAACTGTAAAGATATTGTCTGTGAGTATAACAGAAATGATGTTGTAGGCGAAAGCCTGAGAAAAATCCAATCCGGAAGTGCCCCATATTTTGAAAGCGCTGCGTTCCAATGAGTCCCTATTGAGCTGTGAATGTGCCATCAACCAGCTTACGCTTTCTACGTATTCCCCAAGGTGTCTACAGCATTGTGACATAGTTTTACGCATTTATGTTGAAGAATAGCCGTAGGCGGCTACATTACGTAAGTGATTACCTGATGTCCCCCATGGTGACTCTCGCGTAAAATACAGAGGTAGCCATTACTCCAATCGGTCCTACTGAAAAGCTAATTGTCCCGACGGATATATTATCGAATAGATATTAGAAAAACACCTTGAGGATTGATTATAAACAATGTTTGCCATGTTTCTATCGATATTATGGAGCTAATTTGTAATATTTTTCGCCGTTTTCGTGACTGCAATTTCCGGGCGATTTCTCAGCCAAACGTAAAGAACAAACGGAGCTATTTCGCCGACAAAAATAATATTTTGGGAAAAAATTCACTTTGGCTATCTACCTGGGTGTCTCGTGAGTGAAATCATCTGAAGCTCATCAAAGGTAAACGATTGAATTTGATTGCTTTTCTGATTTCCGTGACCAAGTTAACTGCTGCTAGCTGGACAAAATGCTATGCTAGGCTATCGATAAACTTACACAAATGCTTGTCCAGCTTTGACTGTAAAGCATAGATGACAGGGTGATTAACAAAAGGCTAAGCTGTGTCTCAATATATTTCATTTGTGATTTTCATGAATAGGAATATTTTCTAGGGATATTTATGTCCGTTGCGTTATGCTAATTAGTTTCAGGCGATGATTACGCTCCCTCATGCAGGTTTGGGAGTCACAAGAAGTTTTAAGACACTAACAGCTTACAGACGGTAGGCAATTAAGGTCACAGTTATGAAAACTTAGGACACTGAAGAGGCCTTTCTACTGCCTCTGAAAAATACCAAAAGAAAGATGCCCAGGGTCCCTGCTCATCTGCGTGAACGTGACTTAGGCATGCTGCAAGGAGGCAGATATAGCCAGGGCAATGAATTGCAATGTCCGTACTGTGAGACGCCTAAGACAGCGCTACAGGGAGACAGGATGGACAGCTGATCGTCCTCGCAGTGGCAGACCACATGTAACAACACCTGCACAGGATCGGTACATCCGAACACCACACCTGCGGGACAAGTACAGGATGGCAAAAACAACTGCCCGAGTTACACCAAGAATGCACAATCCCTCCATCAGTGCTCAGACTGTCCGCAATAGGCTGAGAGAGGCTGGACTGAAGAATTGTAGGCCTGTTGTAAGGCAGGTCCTTACCAGACATCACCGGCAACAACGTCGCCTATGGGCACAAACCCACCGTCACGGGTTCATCTTTCCCTCAACCTGACGAGTCTCCCACTGGCAAAATGTGTTCTTCTCTGACGAGTCGTGGTTTTGTCTCACCAGTGGTGATGGTAGGATTCACGTTTATCGTCAAAGGAATGGGCGTTACACTGAGGCCTGTACTCTGGAGCAGGATCGATTTGGAGGAGGAGGGTCCGTTATGGTCTGGGGCGGTGTGTCACAGCATCATCGGACTGAGCTTGTTGTCATTGCAGGCAATCAACGCTTTGCGTTACAGGGAAAACGTCCTCCTCCCTCATGTGGTACCCTTCCTGCAGGCTCATCTTGACATGACCGTCCAGCATGACAATGCCACCAGCCATACTGCTCGTTCTGTGCGTCATTTCCTGCAAGACAGTAATGTCAGTGTTCTGCCAGCGAAGCGCCCGGATCTCAATCCCATTGTGCACGTCTGGGACCTGTTGGATCGGTGGGTGAGGGCTTGGGCCATTCCCCCCAGAAATGTCCGGGAACTTGCAGGTGCCTTGGTGGAAGAGTAGGGTAACATCTCACAGCAAGAACTGGCAAATCTGGTGCAGTCCATGAGGAGGAGATGCACTGCAGTACTTAATGCAGCTGGTGGCCACAACATATACTGACTGTGACTTTTGATTTTGACCCCTCCATTGTTCAGGGACACATTGTTCCATTTCTGTTAGTCATATGTCTGTGGAACTTGTTCAATTTATGTCTCAGTTGTTGAATCTTGTTATGTTCATGCAAATATTTACACATTTTTGCTGAAAATAAACGCAGTTGACAGTGAGATGGCGTTTATTTTTTTGCTGAGTTTATATGGATGTAATTACTACATCATAGGATAACGTGGAAAGAGTCACTTACTGTGCTACCATTTGGAATTATAGTGTAGTGTACAATACACTGCTGAAATACCTGGGTTATATCTAACAATATATTCCACTCATTATCTGAATTTCATTGATACAGTATCGACGGTCTCTGCTTACAGTGTATCAGTTGACAAGTCACACCGTGCTACATTTTTAAAAGTAACAAACTGCTTTACAATACTCCATATTTCTGAAGAATGCTCCTATGTACTGTATAAGGATAATGAAACTACAAGACTGACATATTTCTCAACATGCTCACAACCTGCCATTGGATACAAATTATTTTAAAAACTGTGCATGTCAAGTTATAGTGAAATACTGTACTAATGGTAGTTAAAAATATTAAATGGATCGCAGTGCTTGAGGCGTCACAACAGACACGTGTTCGATCGCATCTGTGTCCCAGCTGGCCTTGACCGAGAGACCCATGAGGCGGCGTACAATTGGCCCAGCTTTGTCCGGGTTAGAGGATGGTTTGGCTGGCCGGGATTTCCTTCTCCCATCACGCTCTAGCGACTCCTTCTGGTGGGCCAGGCACCTGCAAGCTGACGATGCTCGCCAGCTGGACAGTGTTTTTACCCGCTTCACATTGGTGTGGCTGTCTTCCAGGTTAAATGAGAGTGCAGCCTAGCAGGGTCATTGTACTTTTAGAAAGGACCTCTGTATTGTTCTCCGTTCATCTTTCCCTCAATCCTGACTAATCCTGACTAGTCTCCCAGTCCCTGCCGCTGAAAAACATCCCCACAGCATGATGCTGCCACCACCATGCTTCACAGTAGGGATGGTGCCAGCTTTTCTCCAGCCGTGACGCTTGGCTACAGGCCAAAGAGTTCAATCTTGGTTTCATCAGACCATATAATCTTGTTTATCATGGTCTTAGAGTCCTTTAGTTGCCTTTTAGCAAACTCCAGGTGGGCAGTCATGTGGCTTTTACTTAGGAGTGCTTTCCGTCTGACCACTCTATCATCAAGGCCTGATTGGTGGAGTGCTGCAGAGATGGTTGACCTTTTGGAAGGTTCTCCCATCTCCACAGAGGAACTATAGTGCTCTGTCAGAGTGACCATCGGGTTCTTGGTCACCTCCCTGACCCAAGGCTCTTCTCCCCCGATTGCTCAGTTTGGCTGGGCGGCCAGGTCTAGGAAGAGCCTTCATGGTTCCAAACTTCTACCATTTAAGAATGATGGAGGCTACTGTGTTCTTGGAGACCTTCAATGCTGCAGAAATGTTTTTGTACCCTTCCCCAGATCTGTGCCTTGACACAATCCTGTCTCGGAGCTCTACGGGCAATTCCTTTGACCTCACGGCTTGGTTTTTGCTCTGACATGCACTGTCAACTCTGGGAGCTTATATAGACAGGTGTGTGCCTTTCCAAATCATGTCCACTCAATTGAATTTACCACAGGTGTACTACAAGTTGTAGAAACATCTCAAAGGTGATACACCTGAGCTCCATTTTGAGTCTCATAGCAAAGGGTCTAAATACTTATGTAAATAAGGTGTTTTTGTTTTTATATTTAATACATTTGCAAAAAATTCTTAACTTCTTAAAACTCCCCATCCCCGATCCGGGATCGTGACTAAAGCCTCAGGCTCATTAGCATAACGCAACGTTAACGATTTCTGAAAATCGCAAATAAAATGAAAATAATGTGCCTACTCTCAAGCTTAGCCTTTTCTTAACAACACTGTCATCTCAGATTTTTAAAATATGCTTTTGAACCATAGCAATTGACTAATTTGTGTAAGAGTATGCTAAGCTAGCTTAGCATTTTGAGTAGCATTAAGCACGCAACATTTTCACAAAAACCAAATAACCAAATAAATAAAATAATTTACCTTTGAAGAGCTTCGGATGTTTTCAATGAGGAGACTCTCAGTTACATACCAAATGCGCAGTTTTTCCTGAAAGCGTCTGTGTGTAGGAGAAATCGCTCCGTTTTGTACATCACATTTGGCTACCGAAACGAACCGAAAATTCAGTCACCTACAACGCCAAACTTTTTCCGAATTAACTCCATAATATCGACCGAAACATGGCAAACGTTGTTTGGAATCAACCCTCAAGGTGTTTTTTCACATATCTCTTCATTGATATATCGTTCGTGGAAGCCTGCTTTCTTCTCTGAATTCTGTGGAAAAATACTTGCAGCTGACTTTTGCGCACCAATTTCGGCGCAGGACACCGGGCGGACACCTGGTAAATGTGGTCTCTTATGGTCAATCTTCCAATGATATGCCTACAAATACGTCACAATGCTGCAGACACCTTGGGGAAACGACAGAAAGGGCAGACTTACTCCTCTCGCATTCACAGCCATATAAGGAGACAATGGAAAACAGAGCCTCAAAAATCCTGCTCATTTCCTGGATGCCGTCTCATCTTGGTTTTGCCTGAAGCTCACGTTCTAGGGCACGCACAGAAAATATCTTTGCAGTTCTGGAAACATCAGAGTGTTTTCTTTCCAAAGCTACCAATTATATGCATAGTCGAGCATCTTTTTGTGACAAAATATTGCGCTTAAAACGGGCACGTCTTTTTGTAACCTGGTTGTAACCTGTTTTCACTTTGTTATTCTGGTTTATTGTGTGTAGATTGCTGAAAAAAATATTTAATACATTTTATAATATGGCTGTAACGTAACAAAATATGGAAAAAGTAAAGTGGTTTGAATCCTGTCTGAAGGCACTGTAATTCTACAGTCTATACAATCACTATACATAACTCTCTGGCGAAAAGCCAGGGAAAATGCAGAGCGCCAAATTCAAATAAATTACTATAAAAATCCAACTTTCATTAAATCACACATGCAAGATAGCAAATTAAAGCTACACTTGTTGTGAATCCAGCCAACATGTCAGATTTCAAAAAGGCTTTTCGGCAAAAGCAAACCATGCTATTATCTGAGGATGGCACCATAGTAACAAAGAGAGAGAAGCTTATTTCAACCCTGCAGGCGCGACACAAAACGCAGAAATAAAAATATAATTCATGCCTTACCTTTGACCAACTTCTTTTGTTGGCACTCCTATATGGCCCATAAACATCACAAATGGTCCTTCTGTTCGATTAATTCCCTCAATATATATCCAAAATGTCCATTTATTTGGCGTGTTTGATCCAGAAAAACACAGGTTCCAACTTGCGCAACGGGACTACAAAATATCTCAAAAGTTACCGGTAAACTTTGCCAAAACATTTCAAACTACTTTTGTAATACAAATGTAGGTATTTTTTAATGCAAATAATCGATAAAATTGAAGACAGGATGATCTGTGTTCAATACCGGAGTAAAGCGAACTGCAGCTAGCTTTCTGGTCACGCACCTCTATCTAACAGTACATTTCAAGTTACCCTCATTCAAGATGGCTGTACTTCTTAATTACACAAAGGAAAAACCTCAACCAATTTCTAAGGATTGTTGACATCCAGTGGAAGAGATAGGAACTGCAAGAAGTTCCCTTAGAAATCTGGATTCCCGATGATAACCCATTGAAAAGAGAGTGACCTCAAAAAAAAATCTGAATGGTTTGTCCTCAGGGTTTCGCTTGCTAAATAAGTTATGTTATACTCACAGACATGATTAAAATAGTTTTAGAAACTTCAGGGTCTTTATTCAAATCTACTAATAATATGCATATATTATCTTCTGGGGATGAGTAGCAGGCAGTTGAATTTGGGCATGCATTTCATCCGGACGTGAAAATACTGCCCCCTGTCACCAAGAAGTTAAATAGTTAGCTGTCTATGGTTCATTCAACGGTAGCCACTAAGCTAATAGCAAGCCTATATGCTTGATAGGTTAGCTTAGTGCAGTTAGCTTAGCAGTAAAAAAAATTCTTGGATGGGGAGATGTCAGGGAGGGCCTAGACCATATAAATGGAGTAGAAAATAAATCACAATATTACCACAGAGGTGCTGTAAATCAATAAATTCAAACCAGAAATATTACCTGGCACCATTTGATCTTGTATTATTCTATGGGCTACCTTTGCTTAGCCGCACACCCAGTCATCCCTATGTCAAGATGTTAACAGTTTTCACTCGATCTATGTACACATTAAAACTTTACAATTTCAACATAAAAGGTAAGTATCACTCAGATAACCATTTAGACTCAACATTTTCTATAGATAAAGTGCTTATGTACACCACATACCTTTTTAAGAGAACAAAGAAAAAAGAGACAGGAAAAGAAATTGTCACAGGCATCTTCTTCGAGCGTTGTTGAGTGGAGGGGAGCTGCAAACTGCTGTGTTCTCCCGCCCCCTGCTGGTAGTAGCATGCATAAACAATACCCATTGGAAATTCTTAGAGGACTCAGCGCAAATATAAGTGGATTACAACCATATACAGTTATTGATTACAACTACAACATCTAAACCATGTTTTATAAATATATATTGAATAAAAATGTAAATGCAACATGCAACAATTTCAAAGATGTTACTGAGTTATAGTTTACATAAGGAAATCAGTCAATAGAAATGAATTCATTAGTCCCTAATCTATAGAGTTCAAATGACTGGGAATACAGATATGCATCTGTTAGCCACAGATACCTGTAGGGGTTGTGGATCAGAAAACCAGTCAGTACCTGGTGTGACCACCATTTGCAGCATCTCGTTGGCATAGAGTTCATCAAGCTGCTTACTGTATTGTGGCCTGTGGAATGTTGTCCCACTACTCTTCAATGGCTGTACGAAGTTGCTGGATATTGGTGGGAACTGAAACATGCTGTTGTACACATTGATCCAGAGCATCCCAAACATGCTCAATGGGTGACATGTCTGGGGAGTATGTAGGCCATTGAAGACTGGGACATTTTCAGATTCCAGGAATTGTGCACAGATCCTTATGACATGGGGCCGTGCATTATCATGCTCAAACACTAGGTGATGGCGGAGGATTAATGGCACAACAATGGGCCTCAGGATCTCGTCACGGTATATCTGTGTATTACCATGCAATTGTGTTTGTTGTCTGTAGATTATGTCATCCCATACCATAACCCCACTGCCACCATGGGGCACTCGCAACATTGACATAACAAAACCGCTCGCCTACAGAAAGCCATACACGATGTCTGCCATCTGTCCAGTACGGGATTCATCTGTGAAGAGCACACTTCTCAGCATGCCAGTGGCCATCGAAGGTGAGCATTTTCCCACTGAAGTCGGATACTACGCTGTAGTTCAGCTATCTCAGTAGACAAGTACAGCTATCTCAATACCGAGCCAGCTAACCGTTAGCCACTAAGCTAATAGACATCTGTGGCATTATGTTGTGTGACAGCACTTGTTGGCTGTTTTTCCTCCACTCTGCGGTCCAACTCATCCAAAACCATCTCAATTGGGTTGGGGTTAGGTGATTGTGGAGGCCAGGTCATCTGATGCAGCACTCCATCATTCTCCTTCTTGGTCAAATAGCCCTTAAACAGCCTGGCGGTGTGTTTTGGGACACTGTGTTGTTGAAAAACAAATGATAGTCCCACTAAGCACAAACCAGATGGGATGGCCTATCGCTGCAGAATTCTGTAGTAGCCATGCTGGTTAAGTGTGCCTTGAATTCTAAATAAATCACTGATAGTGTCACCAGGAAAGCACCCCTACACCATCACACCACCACCTCCATGCTTCACGGTGGGAACCACACATACAGAGATCATCCGTTCATCTACTCTGCGTCTCACAAAGACCAAAAATGGAACCAAAAATCTCAAATTTGGACTCATCAGACCAAAGGACACTGGCCTAATGTCCATTGCTTGTGTTTCTTGGCCCAAGCAAGTCTCTTCTTCTTATTATTATTATTATTATTATTGTCCTTTAGTAGTGGTTTCTTTGCAGCAATTTGACCATGAAGGCCTGATTCACGCAGTCTCATGTTGAGATGTGTCTGTTACTTGAACTCTATGAAGCATTTATTTGGTCTGCAAATTCTGAGACTGGTAACTCTAATGAACATATCCTCTGCAGCAGAGGTAACTCTGGGTCTTCCTTTCCTGTGGTGGTCCTCATGAGAGCCAGTTTTGTCATAGCGGTTGATGGTTTTTGCGATTGCACAAAGTTCTTGAAATTTAAAGTATTGATGGACAGTCATTTCTCTTTGCTTATTTGAGCTGTTCTTGCCATAATATGGACTTGGTCTTCTACCAAATATGGCTATCTTCTATATACCAACACTACCTTGTCACAACAGAACTGATTCCCTCAAACACATTAACTCTTGAAACTAGCAATCCCGGATCCGGGATCGTAATCATAGCCTCAAACGAATTAGCATAAAGCAGAGGACATAAATACCCCTAGAAGCTTTTCCTATTCATGAAAATCGCAAATGAAATGAATGAAATATATTCAAACACAAGCTTAGCCTTTTGTTAACAACACTGTCATCTCATATTTTCAAAATATGCGTTACAGCCAACGCTAGACAAGCATTTGTGTAAGTTTATCATGGCATAATGCTATGCTAGGCTCTGATGGCAGCAGGAAACATTTTCACGAAAATAAGAAAAGCAACCAAATTATATCATTTACCTTTGAAGAACTTCGGATGCTTTCACTCAGGAGACTCCCAGTTAGATAGCAAATGTTCCTTTTTTCCAAAAGTATTATTTTTCTAGGCGAAATAGCTCCCGTTTGTTCATCATGTTTGGCTGAGAAATCGACCAAACTTTTTTCAAAATTAGCTCCATAATATCGACAGAAACACGGCAAACGTTGTTTAGGATCCATCCTCAAGGTGTTTTTAACATATATATTCAATAATATATCCGTCGAGGCAATTGGTTTCTCATAAGAAGCGATTGAAAAAATGGCTACCTCAGTATTTTACTCAAGATTTTCTGCGGGAGACACCATGTGACCACTGGCTATATATGGTCCCTTGTGGCTATTCTTCAATGGAAATGCGTGAAAAGATGTCACAATGCTGTAGACACCTTGGGGAATACGTGGAAAATGTAAGCTCATTCATAGCTCATTCACAGCCATATAAGGAATCATTGGCATGAGGGGGTTTCAAAAAATGCAGCACTTCCTGGTTGGATTGTTATCTGGGTTCTGCCTGTAACATCAGTTCTGTTGCACTCACAGACAATATCTTTGCAGTTTTGGAAACGTCAGAGTGTTTTCTATCCAAAGCTGTCAATTATCTGCATAGTCGAGCATCTTTTCGTGTCAAAATATCTTGTTTAAAACGGGAACGTTTTTCATCCAAAAAATGTAATAGCGCCCCCTAATGCTTAACTGGTTTTAAGAAGGAAAGAAATTCCACCATTTAACAAGGCACCCCTGTTAATTGAAATGCATTCCAGGTGACTACCTCATGAAGCTAGTTGAGAGAATGCCAACCATGTGCAAAGCTGTCATCAAGGCAAAGGGTGGTGTCACGCCCTGACCATAGATTGCTTTGTATGTTTCCATTTTTAGTTTGGTCAGGGTGTGTATGTGGGTGGGTATTCTATGTTGTAGGTCTAGATTTTCTTCTTCTATGTGTTTGGCCTGGTATGGTTCTCAATCAGAGGCAGCTGTCTATCGTTGTCTCTGATTGAGAGCCATACTTAGGTAGCCTGTTTTCCCATTTTGAGTTGTGGGTGATTATTTTTCCGTTTCAGTGTTTTCACCATACAGGACTGTTTCGGTTTTCCTTTATTATTTTTGTTTGTTTGTATTCAGTGTTCAGTTTATTAAAGGCATCATGAACACGTACCACGCTACTCTTTCTTCCACCAACGAGAATCGTTACAGGTGGCTACTTTGAAGAATCTCAAATATAAAATGTATTTTTTTAACACTTTTTTGGTTATTTCATGATTCCATATGTGTTATTTCATAGTTTTGATGTCTTCACTATTATTCTACAATGTAGAAAATAGTCCAAATAAAGAAAAATCCTTGAATGGGTAGGTGTGTCCAAACTTTTGACTTGTACTCTATAGGGCCATATTTATTTTCGGTATGGGTTATGTTAACATGTACATGCACTTTTCATATAACCTCCTTTTGTCCATCTAACCACTGATCAAGCAACATATAATGGACACCACGTTGCTGCACAATTATTTTACTCTGACAATACAGGTCAAATTAAGATCAAACATCTGTATTTCAGAAAAGAAAAGTTTGTTATTTAAAAGATTACGCAGTGCAGGAATCTCAACCTAAGTTTGGTAATTTACTTCAATCATTTTTCACTTCGCAGTTCTCGGTGGGTTTCATTGTTGCCTTAAGATGATTCATCGGCCACTCATGGACATTAATGTTCATAAGCACTTCTGAATTTTTCATTACGCAGCCATTTTTCACTCTTACGCTCAGCAGTTTCAACATCTGTTCCCCTATCTATTTTGCCCTGCCAAGAAGAGTCTATTCATAGAAAACAGTCCTATGTGTCCAATCTTACTCTTTCTGATGTCAAAAGTTACCCATGTAATCAATTACATTATTCATTCCTCCAATTAGTGGCCACATGAGTGATTTTCATGAAACATCAAAGAGTAAGGACTTCTGGGAGATGTAGTTTTGTCAGAAGAAATGCTGCACATACTTTATCTGAAGCTGTCTCAGTACAACCTTGTCCCTCATGCCTGTCTTTCCTACAGTTGTAGTGAAAATGGATAACTTTGACATCTGTGGCTAGAATAGCTGAGATTGATATATCAAAAATACTTAGCAGCTCTTTCAGTACAACACATTTCTGTGGAACAATGGTAATTGACCTGTAATTAAACCTAGGTCACCAGCGAGACTCAAGACTAAGTAATGTTTTTTTATAATTCCATTGAGGCATGAGAGGAAACACCAACACTCATCTTGATTGTTTCAAAAGAGATTGTCACTATATTTATTATTTTTAAATTGTTTGCATTAAATCATCATTATTTGATTTTGAGCCTAATGTACATTTCAGTGTGATTATCAACCGTCAAACAGCAAATCCTTAAAAATAAAAGCATTAAAGAAAGATTTGTTTGATTTTACTTTATACAACTGGGGTCTAATCCTGAATGCTGATTGGTTTCCACTGGCTAAATCTATGACGTTAAATTCCCCATTTACTCTGTTCATCAACCCAGCTAGGCAATTTATAAACTTGATCTCCACTATAAAAAGAATCTAGACATCATCTCCATTTATTTTAGACTAGCATTTGATTTTCAACAGCTGAAATTTGTATTAAACAGGTAAGACAAAGCTAGTTTGTAGTCTTTCCAGCTTCAGTTTGAAGTGACTGTGTTATCTGTGTTGTTGGCTAAATCCTCTAAACAACATTGTCCTGACGAGACAGCACATTTTCTATGCCAGGTGAAATAGCACCTCATTAGCTTATTGTTATGGATGTATCCAAATAAATGTCACTAGGAAACAGCTTATGCAAATGCAGCTACTTTCTTGTTATTCTGGCTGCATTGTTTGACTTGACTGTAAGTTTGCCGTAGTTGGCTAGCCAGCATGCAAGGGATAAGAATGTTACCAGCCAGTATGGCTATAGAACATTTAGAATGAACGACTGGACACAGAACAAAAAGACTGAACGACCGGGTCACGTCTCTGTCAACCCGAACCGATAGAAAGAACGACCAGCCGGCTTGGGTAGCAACCCTAGATTTGTGTCGGGACTGTATCTTGTGGAAGGAAGAAATAGTATGAATAAATTCATTAAAAGAATGTTTTCTTGATGAAAATATGTAAATCCTTACTTGAATATGTTTGTAACCAGTTGTATAGAAGTGATAATTCCCTCGAAGCTGGTGTTTGGAAGATATACTGGCATGGTTCTCTCTGACAAACAAACACAAAGAGATTTCTAACACACACAAACACAAATTACTAGGTCCTCATTCTTACCTTAGCTGAGTTCTCCATGTTGACGACCATGTTGGATCCAGCACTAGCCACCAGATCCATGAGCGTGCCCATTCCCTTCACCATCTTACCCTGAGGGGAAAAAACATGTTTCAGTGCTTCATCAGTCTTATTTATTTGGGTCCATAATAAAGTCAATTGTCATGGGACCAAATGTTTAAAAAAAACATACACACTCAAAGAAGGGTCTCGCTTCTCTTCAAACCACTGTGTCTCTATCTTTCTCTCACTCCCTCTCTCCTAACGAATTAACATAAACTTGTTAGCTACCTACGTTGTTTTGTTGGATACAGAGATGAAACATACCATGGCTGGTGAAATAGTCAGTGAAACATTTAGGCTAACATTAGCTATAGCAACTTGTCTTCAAACTTGTCTTCAATAGTACTGTTGTTCCAACAACACTGGCAATAGCCTACCTTAAACAATGCAAAGAAGATGCAGGTAGTGAAGGCCAGATAGTTTATGAAGTCTAGCTAATGCATTGTGTTCTTAACTAGCTAGCTAGTCTAACATACCTTGTTTGCTCCTCATTGAAGATGCTTTCTCATCTCTCCATCCATGGTCGGTTTGTGACAGACGATCGTTGGGAACACTTGTAAAATCATCTTTGATTACTGGTAATTCAGAGCATAGTGGCAGCTTTGTGCAAAGTAATGGCAACTAACTAGCTAGCTAAATCAAACAACAAGTAACATCACTATTTATCTGAGAAGTCAGCTGTCAGCTTCAACAATGATTGATTGACTAACTAAACTGGAAGACAGTGTGTGTGTGCTTGTACCCCTTCTCACCTGTGCACTCCTTCACAACCCCTCAAAGATTAAATGCAGTGGATTGGTGTAACTGTCTTGGTAGACAATTCATCAACACCTATCCAATGTATTTGCATCTTTTAGGTGAGTGGACGGGGCTAGCAAGAATTGGAATGCGGATTAAAATTACATAGAGTTGAAGTCGGAAGTTTACATACACCTTAGCCAAATACATTTAAACTCAGTTTTTCACAATTCCATTTAATCCTAGTAAAAATTCCCTGTCTTTGATCAGTTAGGATCACCACTTTATTTTAAAAGTGTGAAATGTCAGAATAATAGTAGAGAGAATGATTTATTTCAGCTTTTATTTATTTCATCACATTCCCAGTGGGTCAGAAGTTTACATACACTCAATCAATTAGTATTTGGTAGCATTGCCTTTAAACTGTTTAACTTGGGTCAAACGTTCAGGGTAGCCTTTCACAAGCTTCCCACAATAAGTTGGGTGACTGAGTCAGGTTTTTAGGCCTCCTTGCTCGCACACGCTTTTTCAGTTCTGCCCACAAATTTTATATAGGATTGAGGTCAGGGCTTTGTGATGGCCATTCCAAAACCTTGACTTTGTTGTCCTTAAGTTGGACGGTTCTGGATGCTTCTGACTTAGAATATGTGGACAACTACAAATACCTAGATGTCTGGTGAGACTGTAAACTCTCCTTCCAGACTCACATCAAACATCTCCAATCCAAAGTTAAATCTAGAATTGGCTTCCTATTTCGCAACAAAGCATCCTTCACTCATGCTACCAAACATACCCTTGTAAAACTGACCATCCTACCGATCCTCGACTTTGGCGATGTCATTTACAAAATAGCCTCCAATACCCTACTCAATAAATTGGATGCAGTCTATCACAGTGCCATCCGTTTTGTCACCAAAGCCCCATATACTAGACTTCCGGCGCCGACAGAGATGGCCACCACGCTTCGCGTTCCTAGGAAACTATGCAGTTTTTAGTTTTATTTACGTGTTATTTCTTACATTAGTACCCCAGGTCATCTTAGGTTTCATTACATACAGTCGAGAAGAACTACTGAATATAAGATCAGCGTCAACTCACCATCAGTACGACCAAGAATATGACTTTCGCAAAGCGGATCCTGTGTTCTGCCTTTCAACCAGGACAACGGAATGGATCCCAGCTGGCGACCCAAAAAAACGACTTCGTAAAAGAGGGAAACGAGGCGGTCTTCTGGTCAGACTACGGAGATGGGCACATCGAGCCCCACTTCCTAGCATTCTTCTCGCCAATGTCCAGTCTCTTGACAACAAGGTTGATGAAATCCGAGCAAGGGTAGCATTCCAGAGGGACATCAGAGACTGTAACGTTCTTTGCTTCACGGAAACATGGCTCACTGGAGAGACGCTCTTGGATGCGGTGCAGCCAGCGGGTTTCTCCACACATCGCGCCGACAGAAACAAACACCTTTCTGGTAAGAAGAGGGGCGGGGGCCTATGCCTTATGGCTAACGAGACGTGGTGTGATCACAGAAACATACAGGAACTCAAATCCTTCTGTTCACCTGATTTAGAATTCCTCACAATCAAATGTAGACTGCATTATCTACCAAGAGAATTTTCTTCGATTATAATCACAGCCGTATATATTCCCCCCCAAGCAGACACATCGATGGCTCTGAACGAACTTTATTTGACTCTTTGCAAACTGGAATCCATACATCCTGAGGCTGCATTCATTGTTGCTGGGGATTTTAACAAGGCTAATCTGAAAACAAGACTCCCTAAAATGTATCAGCATATTGATTGCGCCACCAGGGCTGGCAAAACCTTGGATCACTGTTATTCTAACTTCCGCGACGCATATAAGGCCCTGCCCCGCCCCCCTTTCGGAAAAGCTGACCACGACTCCATTTTGCTGATCCCTGCCTACAGACAGAAACTTAAACAAGAAGCTCCCACGCTGAGGTCTGTCCAACGCTGGTCCGACCAAGCTGATTCCACACTCCAAGACTGCTTCCATCACGTGGACTGGGACATGTTTCGTATTGCGTCAGGCAACAACATTGACGAATACGCTGATTCGGTGTGCGAGTTCATTAGAACGTGCGATGAAGATGTCGTTCCCATAGCAACGATTAAAACATTCCCTAACCAGAAACCGTGGATTGATGGCAGCATTTGCGTGAAACTGAAAGCACAAACCACTGCTTTTAATCAGAGCAAGGTGACTGGTAATATGACCGAATACAAACAGTGCAGCTATTCCCTCCATAAGGCTATCAAACAAGCTAAGCGTCAGTATAGAGACAAAGTAGAATCTCAATTCAACGGCTAAGACACAAGAGGTATGTGGCAGGGTCTACAGTCAATCACAGACTACAAGATGAAATCCAGCTCAGTCACGGACCAGGATGTCTTGCTCCCTGGCAGACTAAATAACTTTTTTGCCCGCTTTGAGGACAATACAGTGCGACTGACACGGCCTGCAACGGAAACATGCGGTCTCTCCTTCACTGCAGCCGAGGTGAGTAAAACATTTAAACGTGTTAACCCTCGCAAGGCTGCAGGCCCAGACGGCATCCCCAGCCGCGCCCTCAGAGCATGCGCAGACCAGCTGGCTGGTGTGTTTACGGACATATTCAATCAATCCCTATACCAGTCTGCTGTTCCCACATGCTTCAAGAGGGCCACCATTGTTCCTGTTCCCAAGAAAGCTAAGGTAACTGAGCTAAACGACTACCGCCCCGTAGCACTCACTTCCATCATCATGAAGTGCTTTGAGAGACTAGTCAAGGACCATATCACCTCCACCCTACCTGACATCCTAGACCCACTCCAATTTGCTTACCGCCCAAATAGGTCCACAGACGACGCAATCTCAACCACATTGCACACTGCCGTAACCCATCTGGACAAGAGGAATACCTATGTGAGAATGCTGTTCATCGACTACAGCTCGGCATTTAACACCATAGTGCCCTCCAAGCTCGTCATCAAGCTCGAGACCCTGGGTCTCGACCCCGCCCTGTGCAACTGGGTACTGGACTTCCTGACGGGCTGCCCCCAGGTGGTGAGGGTAGGCAACAACATCTCCACCCCGCTGATCCTCAACACTGGGGCCCCACAAGGGTGTGTTCTGAGCCCTCTCCTGTACTCCCTGTTCACCCACGACTGAGCGGCAACGCACGCCTCCAACTCAATCATCAATCATCAAGTTTGCGGACGACACAACAGTGGTAGGCTTGATTACCAACAACGACGAGACGGCCTCGGAGTGTGGTGACCTCACACTCAACGTCAACAAAACTAAGGAGATGATTGTGGACTTCAGGAAATAGCCGAGGGAACACCCCCCTATACACATCGATGGAACAGATGTGGAGAGGGTAGTAAGTTTTAAGTTCCTCGGCATACACATCACAGACAAACTAAATTGGTCCACTCACACAGACGGCATCGTGAAGAAGGCGCAGCAGCGCCTCTTCAACCTCAGGAGGCTGAAGAAATTCGGCTTGTCACCAAAAACACTCACAAACTTCTACAGATGCACAATCGAGAGCATCCTGGTGGGCTGTATCGCCGCCTGGTACGGCAACTGCTCCGCCCACAACCGTAAGGCTCTCCAGAGGGTAGTGAGGTCTGCACAACGTATCACCGGAGGCAAACTACCTGCCCTCCAGGACACCTACACCACCCGATGTTACAGGAAGGCCATAAAGATCATCAAGGACAACACCCACCCGAGCCACTGCCTGTTCACCCCCCTATCATCCAGAAGGCGAGGTCAGTACAGGTGCATCAAAGCTGGGACCGAGAGACTGAAAAACAGCTTCTATCTCAAGGCCATCAGACTGTTAAACAGCAACCACTAACATTGAGTGGCTGCTGCCAACACACTGACTCAACTCCAGCCACTTCAATAATGGGAATTGATGGGAAAGGATGTAAAATATATCACTAGCCACTTTAAACAATGCTACCTAATATAATGTTTACATACCCTACATTATTCATCTCATATGTACACGTATATACTGTACTCTATATCATCTACTGCATCCTTATGTAATACATGTATCACAAGCCACTTTAACTATGCCACTTTGTTTACATACTCATCTCATATGTATATACTGTACTCGATACCATCTACTGTATCTTGCCTATGCTGCTCTGCACCATCACTCATTCATACCTTTATGTACATATTCTTTATCCCCTTACACTGTGTATAAGATATTAGTTTTGGAATTGTTAGTTAGATTACTTGTTGGTTATTACTGCATTGTCGGAACTGGAAGCACAAGCATTTCGCTACACTCGCATTAACATCTGCTAACCATGTGTATGTGACAAATAAAATTTGATTTGATTTTGATTTGATTTACTACCCACCACTGCGACCTGTATGCTCTTGTTGGCTGGCCCTCACTTCATACTCGTCGCCAAACCCACTGGCTCCAGGTCATCTACAAGACCCTGTTAGGTAAAGTCCCCCCCTTAGCTCACTGGTCACCAAAGCAGCACCCACCTGTAGCACATGCTCCAGCAGGTATATCTCTCTGGTCACCCCCAAAACCAATTCTTCCTTTGGCTGCCTCTCCTTCCAGTTCTCTGCTGCCAATGACTGGAATGAACTACAAAAATCTCTGAAACTGGAAACACTAGTCTCCCTCACTAGCTTTAAGCACCAGTTGTCAGAGCAGCTCACAGATTACTGCACCTGTACATAGCCCATCTATAATTTAGCCCAAACAACTACCTCTCCCCCTACTGTATTTATTTATTTATTTTGCTCCTTTGCACCCCTTTATTTCTATCTCTACCTTGCACATTCTTCCACTGCAAATCTACCATTCCAGTGTTTTACTTGCTATATTGTATTTACTTTTCCACCATGGCCTTTTTTTCTTTTTTTTCTTGCCTTTACCTCCCTTATCTCACCTAATTTGCTCACATTGTATATAGATTTATTTTTCTACTGTATTATTCACTGTATGTTTGTTTTATTCCATGTGTAACTCTGTGTTGTTGTATGTGTTGAACTTCTTTGCTTTATCTTGGCCAGGTTGCAATTGTAAATGAGAACTTGTTCTCAACTTGCCTACCTGGTTAAATAAAGGTGAAATAAAAATGTAAAAAAATAAAAGTTATGGCTAGTTGTGCTGCTAGAGGGACAACTTGACGTCATCCAGTGAAATTGCAGAGCGCGAAATTCAAATTACAGAAATATAAATATTTAACATTCATGATAATACAAGCATAATATATATCAATATAAAGCTTAACTTCTTGTTAATCCAGCCACTGTGTCAGATTTCAAAAAGGCTTTTCGGCGAAAGCACACCATGCGGTTTTCTGAGAACAGCGCCCCGCTGAAAAACATTTTTCAACCAGGCAGGTGCAACACGAAAGTCAGGAATAGCGATGTAATAAATGCCTTACCTTTGAACATCTTCTTCTGTTGGCACTCCAAAATGTCCCAGTTACATCACAAAAGGTCCCTTTGTTCGATAAAGTCCTTCTTTATATCCATAAAAACTCAGTTTAGCTGGCGCACTTCATTCAATAATCCACCGGTTTCCCTCCTTCAAAATGCATACAAAATTAATCCCAAACATTACCAATAAACTTATCCAAACAAGTCAAACAATGTTTATAATCAAACCTCAGGTACCCTAATATGTAAATAAATGATACAATTTAAGACGGAGTAGTATGTTCATTGCCGGAGATAAATACCAAAGAACATACATTCATCCACGCGCATGGAAACACTACAGCCAAAATGGGAGCCGCTTCGAAAAACTACAACTTCTAGCTCATTCTTCCAAAAACCAGCCTGAACCTCTTTCTAAAGACTGTTGACATCTAGTGGAAGCCCTAGAAACTGCAATCTGGGAGGACTTCAGCTCATAATAAACATGAAAGCCAATGGAAACAGTGGTAGGCTGAATTTCCTTTTTTTGGATGGTTTGTCCTCTGGGTTTCGCCTGCCATATCAGTTCTGTTATACTCACAGACAATATTTTAACAGTTTTAGAAACTTTAGAGTAGAGGTCGGCCGATTTAATTGGAATGGCCAATTTAATTAGGGCCGATTTCAAGTTTTCATAACAATCGGAAAACAGTAATATTGGACGCCGATTCTGCCGTGTTTTTTTTGTTTGTTTGTTTTTACACCATTATTTAATCTTTATTTAACTAAGCAAGTCAGTTAAGAACACATTCTTACTTTCAATGATGGCCTAGGAACGGTGGGTTAACTGCCTTGTTCAGGGGCAGAATGACAGATTTTTACCTTGTCAGCTCAGGGATTCAATCTTGCAACCTTACGGTTAACTAGTCAGAACTAACCACCTGCCTCACGAGGAGCCTGCCTGTTACGCAAATGCAGTAAGAAGCCAAGGTAAGTTGCTAGCTAGCATTAAACTTAATCAATCATAATCACTAGTTATAACTACACATGGTTGATGATATCACTAGTTTATCTAGCATGTCCTGCGTTGCATATAATCGATGCAGTGCGCATTCGCGAAAAAGGACTGTCGTTGCTCCAACGTGTACCTAACCATAAACACCAATGCCTTTCTTAAAATCAATACACAGAAGTATATATTTTTAAACCTGCATATTTAGCTAAAAGAAATCCAGGTTAGCAGGCAATATTAACCAGGTGAAATTGTGTCACTTCCCTTGTGTTCATTGCATGCAGAGTCAGGGTATATGCAACAGTTTGGGCCACCTGGCTTATTGCGAACTAATTTGCCAGAATTTTACATAATTATGACATAACATTGAAGGTTGTGCAATGTAACAGGAATATTTAGACTGTTGGATGCCACCTGTTCGATAAAATACGGAACGGTTCCGTATTTCACTGAAAGAATAAACGTCTTGTTTTCGAGATGATAGTTTCCGGATTTTACCATATTAATGACATAAGGCTCGCATTTCTGTGTCAAATTATGTTATAATTAAGTCTATGATTTGATAGAGCAGTCTGACTGAGCGATGGTAGGCACCAGCAGGCTCATAAGCATTCATTCAAACAGCACTTTCGTGCGTTTTGCCAGCAGCTCTGATGTTTATGACTTCAAACCTGTCAACTCCCGAGATTAGGCTGGTGTAACAATGTGATGTGAAATGGCTAGCTAGTTCGCGGGGTGCGCGCTAATAGCGTTTCAAACGTCACTCGCTCTGAGACTTGGGGTAGTTGTTCCCCTTGCTCTGCATGGGTAACGCTGCTTTGAGGGTGGATGTTTCGTTGTGTTCCTGGTTTGAGCCCAGGTAGGAGCGAGGAGAGGTAGGAAGCTATACTGTTACACTAGCAATACTAAAATGCCTATAAGAACATCCAATAGTCGAAGGTATATGAAATACAAATGGTATAGAGAGAAATAGTCCTATAATAACTACAACCTAAAACTTCTTACCTGGGAATATTGAAGACTCATGTTAAAAGGAACCACCAGCTTTCATATGTTGTCATGTTCTGAGCAGGGAACTTAAACGTTAGCTTTCTTACATGGCACATATTGCACTTTTACTTACTTCTCCAACACTGTTTTTGCATTATTTAAACCAAATTGAACATGTTTCATTATTTATTTGAGGCTACATTTATTTTATTGATGTATTATGTTAAGTTAAAATAAGTGTTCATTCAGTATTGTTGTAATTGTCCTTATTACAAATACATTTTTAAAAATCGGCTGATTAATCGGCATCTGCTTTTTTTTTCATGTCCTCCAATAATCGGTATCGGTATCGGCGTTTAAAAATCAGAATCGGTCAACCTCTACTTTAGAGTGTTTTTTTTTATCCAAATCTACCAATTATATGCATATCCTAGCTTCTGGGCCTGAGTAACAGGCAGTTTACGTTGGGCAAGCTTTTCATCCGGAAGTGAAAATACTGCCCCCTAGCCCAAAGAAATTATAAAGCCATTTTGCCACAACTTTGGAAGTATGCTTGGGGTCATTGTTAATTTGGAAGACCCATTTGTGACTGATGTCTTGAGATGCTGCTTCAATATATCCACATCATTTACCTTCCTCGTGTGGCCATCTATTTTGTGGAGTGCACCAGTCTCTCCTGAAGCAAATCACCCCCACAACATGATGCTGCCACACCTGTGCTTCACGGTTGGGATGGTGTTCTTCGGCTTGCAAGCACCCCACCCCCCTTTTTCCTCCAAACATAACGATGGTCATTATGGCCAAACTGTTTTTTTGTTTGTTTCATCAGACCAGAGGACATTTCTCCAAAAAGTACGATCTTTGTCCCCATGTGCAGTTGCAAACCATATTCTGGCTTTTTTTATGGCAGTTTTGGAGCAGTGGCTTCTTCCTTGTTGAGCGGCCTTTCAGGTTATGTCGATATAGGACTCGTTTTACTGTGGATATAGATATTTTTGTACCTGTTTCCTCCAGCATCTTCACAAGTTCCTTTGCTGTTGTTCTGGGATTGATTTGCACTTTTTGCACCAAATACATTCATCTCTAGGATACAGAACGTGTGGACCCATTGTGTTTTTTCTTCGTACTATTGTTTGTACAGATGAACATGGTACCTTCAGGCATTGGAAATTTCTCCCAAGGCTGACACAGACTTGTGGAGGTCTACACTTTTTTTATGAGGTCTTGTCTGATTTCTTTTGATTTTCACATGATGTCAAGCAAAGAGGCACTGAGTTTGAAGGTAAACTCAAATTATGTCAATTAGCCTATCAGAAGCTTCTAAAGCAATGACATAATCATTTTCTGGAATTTTCCAAGCTGTTTAAAAGCACAGTCAAATTAGTATATGTCAACTTATGACCCACTGCAATTGTGATACAGTGAATTATAAGTGAAATAATCTCTCTGTAAACAATTGTTGAAAAAATGACTTGTGTCAAGCACAAAGTAGATGTCCTAACCAACTTGCCACAACTATAGTTTGTTAACAAGAAATTTGTGGAGTGGTTGAAAATTGAGTTTTAATGACTCCAACCTAAGTGTATGTAAACTTCCGACTTTAACTTTAGCTAACCACTGACAGCAAGATGCCTCTCACTTCAAACAACTTTAACATAGCATATCGATTGCTTTGCTTTCGATATCAAAATAATTCTGAACTGCTGAAATTACTGCAAGACTGTTAATATATTTGGATAACTTTTCATGTAATTTTGGCCAGCTAATATCCCTAATCAAGCAACATTGGAAGAAGAATGAACCTCTTTTTTTGAACCTTACTCATTAGGTCTGGTGTATAGCTATTTGTTTACAAAATCTAAATCCGACACACTTGTATTCATAGCTACATTGCTGATTGTAAATGACACATTTATACTACTACATTACTAACTAGCTAGCTAATTATTCTGTGTTAAAAAACAGCCTGATTTAATTTATCTGTAGCATGATATCTTGAGTGGGACAAGTCAGCTGTGACATTCTCAGGTCAGGAAAGTGCTAGATAGGTTTTGCTTGCTAAATGTAAAAAAAGTTGGAAATTAAGTATTTTCCTTAAGTATTCAAAACAACCAAAATCTAATTTTCCACAAAAACTGATTTTCTTTGCATTTTGGCTCTTTCCTAACAATGCGTCGTTGCGACATACTACGGGTTCTCATAGGCCGCCTCACATATTGGAAAAAGTCTGGGAAATCTTTAAAGAAAATGCTTATGTCATTGGTATGAAGCCCATTTGATACATTGGTTTCTGTAAAATGTGGTGTTTATGGCGTATATTGAAAGCTGAAATAAGAAAGACCTATCAATTTGAAGGATGATATCCAACATACTGTATTTCTCTTGGTCAGCCAATCAACCTGTTCAACTAGCTTTACTCATCCTCTGCTGTGACAGTCATCGGGTCAACCTCCATGCTGTTACTTGTTCTGCAGTCTTGGTCTCCCATGGTTTTCCATGGGTTTAGTGACTCACTGTCATCCTCAGGTTCCTGTTTGTCTGCTTATTTGTACCCCTGACACTCCTGTAGAGCGGTAGGATTGAGACAGCCAGAGCAGCGGCATCTGGATTTTCTCACTGCAGTCAGTCTCCACTGGTGTTTGCCTTCGAACATGAGCAGGAAAATAAACTGCATCTAAATATGAAAGATGGGTATTGAATGCAGAGGAAAAGAGATGGTAAACCCAAGGCTTCTGCTGGTGCTTTCAGCTGCAAGTGGCCTAACTCCACTTTGAGTAGCAGGGATGAATAAAGCCCACACATTTGGGATGACAGAGACTATATGTGTCTCTCTTCCCTCTCCATCCACAGCGTCCTTGGGATTGAAACACTGATTTAGGAAAGGGACTACCTGTTTTCCGTTATGAGATGGACCTTTTCTCTGCTTTTGCATTTATTTTGTTTTGCTACATCATGTTATGCCGTATTTCAAATGTCAGCTTAGGTAAACTGACTTTGGTTTTCAATTGGAATCAAACAGGGCAATGTTATCCTATTATATTCAACTTTGTTAAATGTTTAAATATTCTACTATTTCCATTAGAGGTGCTGTGTATGTGTGGATGAGGACAGTTAAGGTTAGATTACTATAGTGGAGAATGTTATCCTCATGGAAATTAGATTCAGGAGAAGTGTAGCTTGACTTGGAGGAAATCAGTGCAGTGCTCTGACAAGTACAACCAAATCCATTGGCCTCCCACAAAGAAGCCTTCCACAGTGTGACTTTAATGTTTTTTCCATTTTCCATGCATACATCCTTTGGGACCATCCAGGATTCACAGTTCAGGCCTATAAAAATCCTCTGTGAATGGGAGAGTTTCCTTTGTGTAGTAGTTAGATTGATCTTGTTTGAAATAAGCATAGACTTTTTGTTAATTCTAAACTCGATTGAACATGGGGAGCTCTAAGTTGTATGAAAAGTGTGTGTGTGTGTGTGTGTGTGTGTGTGTGTGTGTGTGTGTGTGTGTGTGTGTGTGTGTGTGTGTGTGTGTGTGTGTGTGTGTGTGTGTGTGTGTGTGTGTGTGAGAGAGAGAGAGAGAGAGACCAGGAATGTGGCTGCCGTCTGAAATACAAATGAGAGCAAACTACAGTTGACAGCTGTTAGATTGTTGGCCTCAGACCGGAAGCAAGCACCTGTAGACCCATTAATGTGTCAAAACAAAAAAGGAAATAGTGATTACTCTACCTTTTTCTTCTATAATTTACTGTTCTATTCTATCACTCATCCACTGCTGCTGTTCCATTCTTCTCATTCCCAGCCATACTTCCATCCTAGTATTTTGTCATCGTGGGCAATGGCACATCAGGTGCCTCCAGAGTATTTGTAGGATCTTAATTTAATTTAAAGTGCTTGAAGGGAAAATAGAATTGTCCTTGTCGCAGAGAAACACATTGTTTGTAGTTTCAAGACATTCTTTTTCTATGTAGTTGCATGACTGAAAATGTACATAATTTGCAGCACGGGAACAATGTCTAATCGGTAGGGTTTGGATGAGTTCAGTAGCCCTAAAACTTCCCGTATGGCCTGAACTCTCCATTAGAAGATTATGCTTAGCAGGCTAGAAGGAAAAGGTCGTTTCTTTTTAATTCTCTCGCTCGCTCGCTCTCTCGCTCTCATTCTTATTTTGACATGTAATACCACATATTTCATTAATCCCAACTCAATGGGAGCAGGGGACACAGTGAGAACATGACAGGCCAAGGGGATGAGGAGGAGTCTGCCTTTAATAAAGAGGACACGAAAAGGCCTGGAATTACTTCTTGGTGTGACTTTGAAGTTCATGTGTGAGACTCAATTAAATTGTGTCTCTCATCCTTCTACATTGAAGTGAAAGTTCATTTTTTGTGGCTTTGCTCTAAGCAGATATCTTGATGCTCATGCAGAGAGATTTTCCTTTCCCTTCCAAATATATGCTTGCAACAGGGGTCGAAAATATTGCTTTTTAGAACAGTCAGATTTGAATTCTTAAGTATTTATTTTTATATGCTAAAATCAGATGGAAAATGCATTAACAACATATAAAGTTTTGTATGAAAGAATTTGTGCTCAGGTTGTAAATGAATAGTGTACAATAAATTATATTTAAGTTGAAAGGGTCAAATCAACAATTCAGTTATTATGTCAATGTAAGATAACAGAACTTTAAACAGATTAAATAAAGATTAAATGCTGTAATACTATCCTTAGATTCCTGCTGAGTTGAAGATTCCTTTGGTGTTCTGCTGTGTGTTAATGCTGATTATTCATAATGCTTCGCCTTTAAGAAATTAAATGCTTTTTCCTCTGTAGGATATTTTTTTCTTCCAGAGAGCTGACAGGGAGAGGAAATGCATCTGAAATCCTCTAAGCATGCCCCCTCCATTGGTGTGGACAATGATAGATCCTTAGTGATGTGGACACAGAGGAACTTGAAGCTCTCAACCCTATCCACTGCAGCCCCATCAATGTGAGTGGGGGAGTTTTCTGTAATCCACAATCAGCTTCTTTTGTTTTGCTGACATTGAGGGAGAGGTTGTTGTTCTAGCACCACACTTCCCGGTCTCTGACCTCCTTCCTATAGGCTGCCTCATCATCGTCAATGATCAGGCCTACCACTGTCATGTCGTCAACAAACTTAATGATGGTGTTGTAGTCGTGCAGCACCACACAGTCGTGGACTAGTCATGGACTAAACACACACCCCTGAGGGGCCCCCTTATTGAGGGTCAGCGTGGTGGATGTGTTGTTGCGTACCCTCCCACCTGGGGGCTTCCCTTCAGAACGTCCAGGATACAGTTGCAGAGGGATGTGCTCAGTCTCAGTGTCCTGAGCTTAGTGATGAGCTTCGTGGTGTTGAACGCTGACCTGTAGTCAATGAACATTATTCTGACATACTTATTCCTCTTGTCCAGGTGGGAAAGGGCAGTGTGGAATGCAATAAAGATTGCGTCATCTGTGGATCTGTTGGGGCGGTATACAAATTATAGTGGGTCCAGGATGTCTGAGATGAGGGTGTTGATGTGAGCCATGACCAAGTATTTTATGGTGACAGATGTGAGTGCTAAAGGGCGATAGTAATTTAGACAGGTTACCTTGGCGTTCTCTGGCACAGGGACTATGGTGTTCTGCTTCAAACATGTATGTATTACAGACTGGGTCAGGGAGAGGTTGAAAATGTCAGTGAAGACACTTTCCAGCTGGTCAGTGCATGCTCTGAGTACACGTCCTGGTAATCCGTCTGGCCGCACAGCCTTGTGAATGTTAACTCTTATCGATCAAACCCTTTTTTCAATTTTCACTTAGATTACACTTCATTGCATACCCAAATCTGTAGCTCAGGACCTGAAGGAACAATATGCATATTATTGATACCATTTGAAAGGAAGTTGAAGTTGAAGTTTGTGGAAATGTGAAATTAATGTAGGAAAATATAACAAACGAAATCTGGTAAAAGAAAAAAAACATGCATTTTATTTTGTTCCATCATCTTTGAAATGCAAGAGAAAGGCCATAAAAGCACATAGGAGTTTAGGCACCATTTAGAGTGTGGCCACCAGATGGCAGTAGTGTGTGTGCAACATTTCAGACTGAGCCGGTAAAGCATTACATTACTGCACAACATTTTTAATCAAGTCTGCTCAAATGTGCCGAATTGGTCAATTGATACATTTTCAAGTACATACCTATAGAGAACATACATTTAAAAACACACTCCCAGGAACATCATACATGATGGATAGTTAGCTTCCCTACATAAAATGTAATAACCTTCACACATCTAGATGGCCGGGCAGGATGGGTGTGGGTCCAGAAACAGCCGGGGTTGAAACTGTAGAAACCAGTTCCTTCATTTTAATATAAAAACGATGCTACATTTTATCTTTGAGACCCTCAGGATGACAAAGAGCAAGATGTTATGTTCAGAGGTGAATGTGTCAAATCATTTGCCATTATAAAAGTTTCTTGTTTTTTGCACTCTCCTCAAACAATAGCAATGTTATGTTTTCACTGTAATAGCCACTGTAAATTGGACAGTGCAGTTAGATGAACAGTAATTTCCGTTTTCTGCACATATAAGACATGCCTATTTCCTGAAAAGTTGGCTGTTACTTACAATGTCATCCAAGTCACATTCGTGCACGTTAGCAACAAACGTCCCGGTATAGAGACACCTATTAACCTGTTTAAAGATCTTAAGCACATCGGCTACGAGAGCGTGATCACACAGTCTCCTGGAACAGCTAGTGCTTTCATGCATGGTTCAGTGTTGCTTGTTTCAAAGCAAGGATAGTAGAAGGTATATATCTTGTCTGGTAGGCTCTCATCACTTGGCAGCTTTCCCTTTGTAATCCGTGATGTTTTGCAAGTCCTGACACATCTGACGAGCATCAGATCCGGTGTAGTAGGATTCGATCTTAGTCTTGTACTAATCCTTTGCCTGTTTGATGGTTCGTTTGGGGGTGTAGCGGGATTTCTTGTCCCGCTCCTTGAAAGCGGCAGCTCTAGCCTTTAGCTCAGTGCTGATGTTGCCTGTAATCCATGGCTTCTGAGTGGGATGTGTAGTGTACAGTGCCTTCGGAAAGTATTCAGACCCCTTGACTTTTTCCACATTTTGTTGCTCTACAGCTTTATTCAAAAATTCAGTCAATCAATCTACACACAATACTCCATAATGACAAAACAAAGACAGTTTTTTAGAAATGTTTGCTAATTTATTAAAAATTAGAAAATGAAATATCACATTTACAGAGGTATACAGACCCTGTACTCATACTTTGTTGCAGCGCCTTTGGCAGCAATTACAGTATTGAGTCTTCTTGGATATGATGCTGCAAGCTTGACACACCTGTATTTGGGGAGTTTCTCCCATTCTTCTCTGTAGATCCTCTCAAGCTTTGTCAGGTTTGATGGGGAACATTTCTGCACAGCTATTTTCAGGTGTTTCCAGAGATGTTTGATTGCGTTAAAGTCCGAGCTCTGGCTGGGCCACTCAAGGATGTTCCGAGCGCCCTGGAGCAGGTTTTCATCAAGGATCTCTTTGTACATTGCTCCGTTCATCTTTGCCTCAATCCTGACTAGTCTCCCAGTACCTGCCTCTGAAACACATCCCCACAGCATGATGCTGCCACCACCATGCCTCACAGTAGGGTTGGTGCCAGGCTTGGCATTCAGGCTAAAGAGTTCAATCTTGGTTTCATCAGACCAGAGAATCTTGATTCTCATGGTCTGAGAGACTTTAGGTGCCTTTTGGCAAACTCCAAGCAGGCTGTCATGTCCCTTTTACTGAAGAATGGCTTCCGTCTGGCGACTCTACCATAAAGGACTGATTGGTGGCGTGCTGCAGAGAATGTTGTCCTTCAGGAAGGTTCTCCCATCTCCACAGAGGAACTCTGGAGCTCTGTCAGAGTGATCATCGGGTTCTTGGTCACCTTCCTGACCAAGGCCCTTCTCCCCCAATTGCTCAGTTTGGCCAGGCAGCCAGTTCTAGGAAGAGTCTTGGTGGTTTGAAACTTCTTCCATTTAAGAATGATGGATGCCCATGTTCTTGGGGACCTTCAATGCTGCATACATTTTTTGACACCCCTCCCCAGATCTGTGCCTTGACACAATCCTGTCTTGGAGCTCTACAGACAATCCATTCAACCTCATGGCTTGGTTTTTGCACTGGCATGCACTGTCAACTGTGGGACCTTTTATATACAGTGCCTTGCGAAAGTATTTGGCCCCCTTGAACTTTGCGACCTTTTGCCACATTTCAGGCTTCAAACATAGAGATATAAAACTGTATTGGTTTGTGATGAATCAACAACAAGTGGGACACAATCAAGAAGTGGAACGACATTAATTGGATATTTCAAACTTTTTTAGCAAATCAAAAACTGAAAAATTGGGCGTGCAAAATTATTCAGCCCCTTTACTTTCAGTGCAGCAAACTCTCCAGAAGTTCAGTGAGGATCTCTGAATGGTCCAATGTTGACCTAAATGACTGATGATGATAAATACAATCCACCTGTGTGTAATCAAGTCTCCGTATAAATGCACCTGCACTGTGATAGTCTCAGAGGTCCGTTAAAAGCGCAGAGAGCATCATGAAGAACAAGGAACACACCAGGCAGGTCCGAGATACTGTTGTGAAGAAGTTTAAAGACAGATTTGGATACAAAAAGATTTCCCAAGATTTAAACATCCCAAGGAGCACTGTGCAAGCGATAATATTGAAATGGAAGGAGTATCAGACCACTGCAAATCTACCAAGACCTGGCCGTCCCTCTAAACTTTCAGCTCATACAAGGAGAAGACTGATCAGAGATGCAGCCAAGAGGCCCATGATCACTCTGGATGAACTGCAGAGATCTACAGCTGAGGTGGGAGACTCCTGTCAATTGTACAACAATCAGTCGTATATTGCACAAATCTGGCCTTTATGGAAGAGTGGCAAGAAGAAAGCCATTTCTTAAAGATATCCATAAAAAGTGTTATTTAAAGTTTGCCACAAGCCACCTGGGAGACACACCAAACATGTGGAAGAAGGTGCTCTGGTCAGATGAAACCAAAATTGAACTTTTTGGCAACAATGCAAAACGTTATGTTTGGCGTAAAAGCAACACAGCTCATCACCCTGAACATACCATCTCCACTGTCAAACATGGTGGTGGCAGCATCATGGTTTGGGCCTGCTTTTCTTCAGCAGGGACAGGGAAGATGGTTAAAATTGATGGGAAGATGGATGGAGCCAAATACCGGACCATTCTGGAAGAAAACCTGATGGAGTCTGCAAAAGACCGTTTTTGATTTGTTAAAAAAGTTTGAAATATCCAATAAATGTCGTTCCACTTCATGATTGTGTCCCACTTGTTGTTGATTCTTCACAAAAAATACAGTTTTATATCTTTATGTTTGAAGCCTGAAATGTGGCAAAAGGTCGCAAAGTTCAAGGGGGCCGAATACTTTCGTAAGGCACTGTAGATTCCAAATCATGTCCAAACAATTGATTTTACCACTGCTGGACTCCAATCAAGTTGTAGAAACATCTCAATATCAATGTAAACATGATCAATGGAAACAGGATGCACTTGAGCTGAAATTTTGAGTCTCATAAAAAAGGGTCTGAATAATACATAATACAATAATACATAAAAATAGTTTTTACTTTGTCATTATGGGGAATTGTGTGTAGATTACTGAGTAAAATGTTTTATTTAATCCATTTTACAATAAGGCTGTAACGAAACAAAATTTGGAAAAAGTCAAGGGGTCTGAATAGTTTCCGAAGGCACTGTTCGTACAGTCACTGTGGAGACGACATTGTTGATGCACTTATTAACAAAGCCGATAAAGGATGTGGTAAACTTCTCAATGCCATCGGATGAATCCCAGAACATATTCCAGTCTGCGCTAGCGAAACAGTCCTGTAGCTAAGCATCCATCTTCTTTAGACTGCTTCCGTATTGAGCGTGTCACTGGTACTTCCTGTTGAGATTTTTCTTGTAAGCAGGAAGGATCAGGAGGATAGAGTTATGGTCAGATTTGCCAAATGGAGGGTGAGGGAGAACTTTGTATGCCTTTCTCTTTGTGGAATAAAGGTGATGTGTTTTTGCCTCTAGTTGTACATGTGACATGCTGGTAGAAATTAGTCAAGACACATTTTTATTTTCCTGCGTTAAAATCCCCGGCCACGGGGAGCGCTGTCTCTGTATGAGTATTTTCTTGTTTACTTATAGACCTGTACATCTCCTTGAGTGCGGTCTTAGTGTCAGCATCAGTTTGTGGTGGTAAAGAGACAGCTATGAAAAATATAAATTAAATAGTATGGTCTACAGCTTAGACTGCTGATTCTGCAGAGGGTAATAATTATATTTCAGTCTGCAGACTAAAGGGCCGGGGAATAGGGGTCCTATGTGGGACAGTGGGTGATGAATCTGTTTTTATGCCCAAAAACAACATTGTATGTCATTTTTTTGCATTTTTTACAGAATCTGGCCATAATGGCCACATGTGCTCAGAAATATCTACCCAGTACTACCAGAAGAGGACTGGTCACTCCTCTGAGCCTGGGTTCCTCTCTATGTTTCTTGCTAGGTTCCTGCCTTCTGGGGAGTTTTTCCTAGCCACTTTGCTTCTGCATCTGCATTGCTTTCTCTTTGGGGTTTTTGGCTGGATATGTAAGGCACTCTGTGACAATGCTGATGTTAAAAGGGCTTTATAAAAACAAAACTTAGGTTTTTCTGATTATTAAATAAAAAATGTATATACTGAATTTGAGGTCGACCGATTAATCGGCATGGCCGGCATGGCCGCTTACATTATGGCCGGCATGGCCGATTACATTATGGCCGATTACATTGCACTCCACAAGGAAAATGCGTGGCAGACTGACCACCTGTTACACGAGTGCAGCAAAAGGCCAAGGTAAGTTGCTAGCTTGCATTAAACTTATCTTATAAAAAACAATCTATCTTAACATAATCACTAGTTAACTACACATGGTTGATGATATTACTAGTTTTGCTAGCTTGTCCTGCGTTGCATATAATCAATGCAGTGCAAGTTTATTTATCATCAAATCACAGCCTACTTCGCCAAATGGGTGGTGATTTAACAAGCGCATTCGCGAAAAAAGCACTGTCGTTGCACCAATGTGTACCTAACCATAAACAACAATGCCTTTCTTAAAATCAATACACAAGTATATATTTTTAAACATGAATATTTAGTTAATAATGCCTGCAAACATGAATTTCTTTTAACTCGGGAAATTGTGTCACTTCTCTTGCGTTCTGTGCAAGCAGAGTCAGGGTATATGCAGCAATTTAGGCCGCCTGGCTCGTTGCGAACTGTGTGAAGACCATTTCTTCCTAACAAGGACCGGAATTAATTTGCCAGAATGTTACATAATGATGACATAACATTGAAGGAAGTGCAATGTAACAGCAATATTTAGAGTTAGGGATGCCACCCGTTAGATAAAATACGGAACGGTTCCGTATTTCACTGAAAGAATAAACATTTTGTTTTCGAAATTTTAGTTTCCGGATTTGACCATATTAATGACCTAAGGCTCATATTTCTGTGTGTTTATTATATTATAATTAAGTCTACTACTTGATAGAGCAGTCTGACTGAACGGTGGTAGGCAGCAGCAGGCTCGTAAGCATTCATTCAAAAAGCACTTTCCTGCATTTGCCAGCAGCTCTTCGCTGTTCTTCAAGCATTGCACTATCAACTTGAAATTAGGCTGGCCATACTAAAGTGCCTATAAGAACATCCAATAGTCAAAGGTATATGAAATAGAAATGGTATAGAGAGAAATAGTCCTATAATTCCTCTAATAACTATAACTTAAAACTAACTGGGAATATTGAAGACTCATGTTAAAAGGAACCACCAGTTTTCATATGTTAAACATTAGCTTTTTTACATGGCACGTATTGCACCTTTACTTTCTTCTCCAACACTTTTTGCATTATGTAAACCAAATTGAACATGTTTCATTATTTATTTGAGACTAAATCGATTTTATTTAGGTATTATATTAAGTTAAAGTAAGTTTTCATTCAGTATCGTTGTAATTGTCATAATTACAAAATGAGAAAAACAAATCCAGAAAATCACATTGTAGGATTTTTTATGAATTTATTTGCAAATTATGGTGGAAAATAAGTATTTGGTCAATAACAAAAGTTTATCTCAATACTTTGTTATATATCCTTTGTTGGCAATGACACAGGTCAAACGTTTTCTTTAAGTCTTCACAAGGTTTTCACACACTGTTGCTGGTATTTTGGCCCATTCCTCCATGCAGATCTCGTCTAGAGCAGTGATGTTTTGGGCTGTTGCTGGGCAACTTGGTCGCAAATGGGTCTTCCATATGGACAATAACCCCAAGCATACTTCCAAAGTTGTGGCAAAATGGCTTAAGGACAATAAAGTCAAGGTATTGGAGTGGCCATCACAAAGCCCTGAACTCAAACCTATAGAAAATGTGTGAGCAGAACTGAAAAAGTGCGTGTGAGCAAGGAGGCCTACAAACCTGACTCAGTTACACCAGCTCTGTCAGGAGGAATGGGCCAACATTTTCACAACTTATTGTGGGAAGCTTGTGGAAGCCTACCCGAAACATTTGACCCAAGTTAAACATTTGAAAGGCAATGCTACCAAATACTAATTGAGTGTATGTAAACTTCTGACCCACTGGGAATGTGATGAAAGAAATCAAAATAAAATCATTCTCTCTACTATTATTCTGACATTTCACATTCTTAAAATAAAGGTGTGATCCTAACTGACCTAAGACAGGGAATTTTTACAAGGATTAAATGTCAGGAATTGTGAAAAACTGAGTTTAAATGTATTTGTCTAAGGTGTATGTAAACTTCCGACTTCAACTGTAGCTAGCTAGCCACCTAGCTAGATTTCTTTGCTGACAAATGTTAGGACTGTTGCTGATCTTTTTGCGGAGTTGCATTTGGAAGGTTGTGCCCGTTGCGTGTAGAGTATTGCAGTCTCCAAGTACTATTGTAAAGGTTATCCATAACTTGTTGTGACGGATACAAATTCTAGGAGTTATTCATTGTTAGCCACAGGAAGGAAACATTTTAAATGGCCGCCAATAGAAAACACCCCACAATGAATTGTTGTGCCTTTTCAAGGGAAGTGGTATGGCAGACTTTTCAAATCGCGTTCATTTGATTGGTCTTTTTTAACCGTCACACACTGACTTCTGGTTTTGTTCATTTGATTGGATTATTTACCTTCAATCACCACTCCCCTCCCTTCTATTTACATGCATTTGATTGGCTGAAGGGTTTGTGCTCATGAACGTACACTTCCTTTCTCATCAAAACAGAAACTGTGATATACATTAAGTGCATTGCTCCAGCAGGCGGGAAAAGAAGTGAGACATCTCACGGGCAAAACATTTCCTGGTTCATATACAAGTAGACCAAACCCAGATGCTATCACATTGGTGTCTATGGGAGAGCCACCCCATAAGTAGACCGGAACTGTGGCAAATTTATTTTAATTATAAACGTCCTGAGTAAGACGTCTTAATTTATCCAGCAACTTTGTCAACCAGTCTTTTTAGCTTGGCCTTTAACCAGTTGTCACTAGTTGGTCTTAATTTAAGTTTAGGGTTAGGCATAAGGTTAGCAGTGTGGTTAAGGTTGGCATTAGGTTAGGGTTAGGTTTTACATTTTGATTTTAAGAAGATAAATTGCAGAAATAAGGCAAGGTTTAGCCATAATTTTACTTTGTGGCTGTGGTAGCTAGTGACAACCCCATTTAATCAATGATGCCTTCGTGTTTTATGTTCTTTGATAACATTTGATCTCTTTTACTGCTGTGCTTGTTTTTTTATTGTATTGTTATGTGTGTTGCTATTTTAAATGCACTTCAAATAAAGATTGGAATTTAAGTTTGATTTGATATTGACTCATTAATTGGTGATTGCATGAATATAGTCTCCATTAACGTTATAGTCTGTAATTATTCTATAAAATTCTGTAGGTTATAGGCCTACGAAATAAATGTTTGGGATAGATTACATGCAGAGTTGAGATTCTACTTCTTATCATTAAAGATATTATTAATTACATCTACACACTCGGAAACAGACCATTTTACGCCGTGGTAGTAGTTTGTTGAACGAGACTCGTTTCATGATAACCCTGCCTCAGACATGAAGATGTTTAAGCTCCCAGAGCCATTGCCAAGGGCTTTAGCTCAGTGGGCTAACCCTGTCTCGCGGCATGCAGATGACCTGGGTTCAATATTGGTTAGTGTTTTTCACAGAAATATGGATTTCTAGGAATTCAGGCAGAACCCCATGGCTTATTTCTATGAAAAGTTCCAACGGATCAATTTAATTTCAAAGGGATTTGTTTCGCTAAAATGTCAGATCAGAGCATATTTGGGTCAGGGTGTTCAAGCCCTGCTAAATCCATGTCTCACTAGTCAGAGCCTGTCATTATTATCACCTGTAATAACGGCATCAGCATAGCAGGAGGAAGGCCTATTGTGACAGTAGGTTATGTGATTTAACATGCCTTCCCTTTAATATTATTGGATCATGACACATTGTAGCTCATTTTGGGATACATCTGTGGACGAGTCATGTAGCGAACATAATATCACCTATATTGATTCTATTATAGGAAGATATATACTCATATATTTTTCCCTAATTACACATTGTGCAAATATAAGAATATACACATTCTTGTGGTATGATGTATATATTTATGTGTAATATTTTGTGTTATTGTATGTTATTATTGTATTCACAGTTGCTCATATTTGTTTTTTACATCTGGAAATGATCACTACTCATTTTATAGATTATCAGAAAGCCATTTGTGGTGTTTTGTTTAAGTAGATATAGTTCAGTAATGTGCCGAAATGAAATACAATGCAGTAGTATTAAATTCAAGCAAACAGCATTTTAACGCAATGCATTAATATGTAAATCCTAGCCAGACAGTAATCTTGCCCGTTTTTCTTTTTTATTGCTGTTGATTTCATTCTTGGCCCGGGGCGCACAGTGTTTCTTCTCGGGGAAAGGACATCCATTTCCTGAGTGCACACAGCACACACACAACCAAACCTTTTGGCAGAATATGCATTTTTGCACATCCCAATATCAGTTCTCCTGTCAAGTCCCAATAACACCAGACGCACCCCGGGGCTATTTATATGCCAAAACTACCATTTGCATCAAAAAGCCAGTTGGCAAGCACCCGGCGTCATTCATACAACACAACCGGGGCATTTTGGAAATATTTCCTCACGGTCTCGACACTGCATTTTTTTAGTGGGTTGGGCTGGAGGAGTAACCGGCTGGGTAACCTTGTGTCTGTCCCGGAGTGAAGGTTGTAGAGGAGTGAAGGTTGTAGAGGCAGAGATGTTACCACTGTATACTGCTCCTGCATATCGGCATCTATCTATCACACTGGTGTTATGAAGACAGCTATCGTCATTTGGCATTGCCGTCTGTGTTAAAGTGATGATGAAGCATTCTCACACAACCCACTGTGGCTGCATGCCGGCATATTGCATTGCAGCCGTTTCCTCACTTTACAGGCTTGGTGAACGAATATCTACAACAAGCTTATGAGCTATAACACTCCTATTTTGTCATGCAGGGCCATTTTCATTCTGACTCAAAATGCTGAACCATTTTGAGGCAGATAGATAAACAACAGCCTCCGTGTTGAAAGGGAATCATGGGCCCAGCTGCTACCCTCTAGCTCTCAGTCTACTAGCACTGACCTGCTGTTGGCAACACATCCCCAAGACCCAGGGATTCTTATGTGTACTCTTCATCAAAGATGGAATTTCACATTAGTGTGGATGTCCTTGCAAGTAAGTGTAAAAGACACAGAAGGCACAGTCAGTAGCAGTCAATGTACTGCATAACATTTTGAAGTCAGTGGTGAAATATCTCTAGGGTTTCATTCTTTTTACACATGTACCTGTATTTGGAAATCCTCGTTAATTAAACTTAGGAGATGTTTAATCCCAACGTGGCAGGGACGAGACAAGCTCTGTCGTCTAAGCCGCTGGAAAACCGCTTCCAAAGCCTCGAGTCGACTTCCCTAGCAATCAAGTTGTTTCTTTGTCTTCAAAGTATTGCAGTAGATCAAAGGGCCTGGAGAAGATTACAACACACACCCTTTCACTCCACTGAAAGGTGACATTTAGTACTTCACCAGGAACAAAACATGAAACTGTGCAACGGCACAACAATCAAAGCCTTTATCAAAGTGGGTAATGACACAAAGACATTTTAGAAACTGCCGCGTCGCGCTTGTTTTCACTTCCGAGGCCGACAATAAAAATGGCCTCTACGACACTACATGATTCATTAATGGGCTTCTGGATTTAAAAAATGATCGGTCAACATTTTATTGGCACTCAGCAGGAATACAGTAAGAACCCGTTGTGATCTCAGTCAATTAACCATGAAATATGGAGCCAAGCTGACATCATCAGGTGTGGGAGATTGGTGATGAAATGATGACCAACTGCATATTTGATCAAATTTGATTAGAATTAGATTTATTTTCAATGAAATTGGATTTGTGAAAATTTGATGAATGGCTATTACATTAGAAAGATGTATGACTTGATGAAATGGTCACGCTTCTTATTTACTTATGTCATAGGCCTAGATTCAAATGCAAATAATGTCAATCAGTGCCTAGTTTTGAAGAGCCATTTTCAGTTTAATAGAGGTCTCAAATTTGTCGGGGCATGGTCTCTGCAAGGTGTCAAAGGTGTTCCACAGGAATTCTGGCCACAGTTTTGTCAAGTTGGCTGGAGGTGGATCATTCTTGATACACACGGGAAACTGTTGAGTGTGAAAAACTCAGCAGCGCTGCAGTTCCTGACATGAACCGGTGCACCTAGCACCTACTACCATACTCCGTACAAAGGCACTTCAAACTTTTGTTTTAAACTTTTGCTTCTAGTTTTAACCAATCAGATCAGCTCTGAAAAAGATCTGATGCAAAAAGATCTGATGTGATTGGTAAAAAGACCAATTAGTGAAAAGAATATCAAAATTGTGCAGCCTATCTAAGCGCAGGAACTGAATTCAGTGTTAATAGAAATGTTTACTTCTTGTGCTGAAATAAGTTGTAAATTTGCTGGCCACATCACGTCAAGGCTTTTTGAGTATAAGACAATATGGACGGACATCAATATCAAGATGTGTTATTTCTCTCCTTGTTTTCAACATGAGTTTTGTTTTCCTCCAGATCGTAGTGTATGAGGGGTTTCCTAGCAACAGTGGATGTTTTCTCAATATAAGTTAAAAATAGGATATCAATTCATACACTGTATGAATGGTCTTAAGTTAAAGTAATGGATGTTCTTTTTAGTCTAATAATCAATGTCCACCAATATTCAGAGTCTCTCCAGGATGCAAGGCACTGTTGTTTGAAGGAGGAAATGCTTTTTATTCAAACTCAATGGTACAAGCCGGTTTCGTAATTGTAGTTCAAAATGGAACCATGTCTGCGACTCTGCTCCCTACAGTAGTTTATTGTGTGACATGCACATGGTCCCATCACCATGATCAACATGCCCTTTTGACTGTATTTGGAGTATGTCTCTTTCTCTCTCTTGCTCTCAGGCTCTCGCTCTCTTCACTGCCCCTCCCTTGTTTATGGAGTCTGGTCCAGACGACTTGTCCAAAGTGGCAGTTTGAGTGGGCCTGTTTTCTTACTGGTGAGTGTCTCGATGGCTTTTACTGTCCCTTTAAAACACATCAACAATGACACTTTCTTAACAAAGATATTTATATTCCATCTCAGATACACATGTATCTCTGGAATGGAATTCGCCCCTTTGATATGGTGCACCTCCCTCTTTTAGTGACCATGCATTGAACTGGCCTGACGAAACAAACTAGTTTAATAGAGTAATACATTCAAATCTTGAAAGAATCATTTAGTGTTAGTTAAATGTGATTGCTGAACAACTCACTGCAAATGTGTCCCTTAAAGTAAACTTTCTAGGTTAACCAGTAACAAAGGACATTGTCCACTCTCTCTGTCTGGCTCACTGTGTGTGTCCTTATCTGCTGTGATTGGGTGCGATAGAGGAAAGCAACTGTAAGGAGAGAGGTGTCAGTGCAGGCAGAGGCAGCGGCAGGGTTGGTGTAGAGGTGAGTAAAGGAGACTCATTCTCAAAAGTGGAAATAAAAAGTAGTCTCAAGAGTCCCTTTCAAGGTGTATATTGTACTGATGTTTGAAGGTGGTGTGCTTTTCAAATGAACTCCTACTGTAAGTTACCTCTTAAGTGAGGCCGTTTGTGCTTTCAAGAGGGTGCTTAGTGGAGGTTTTCATACCGTTATATAACCGGCATACCAGCATCCCTCCACTGTGCACTCTAGTACAGGCCTATGCTCAGGTGTAGGCCCAGCTGTTTTTTTTACACACGCCTGTCACTGTGTCTGAATGACTGGTTGAATGACACATTTTCTGGACATGGAATCATCTCACCAGTGTCCCAAATAGATTCAAGGCCATGTCCAAAGGGTTATTGGATTGCATTTAACGTGAACAATATTTGTTTTTCAACCATCAACAACACCACCAATCCAGTATGCCAGCTTGGATTCCCCAAGCTTATATCAACTTACTATCAACACACTCAGCGGGAGTTCCTTGTCTAGGAAGGTATTGATAATAGACAGTGGTGGAAAAAGTAGCCAATTGTCATACAATTTTTTTACCCCTTTTTTGTGATATCCAATTGGTAGTCACAGTCTTGTCCCATCGCTGCAACTCCCGTACGGACACTGGAGAAGCAAAGGTTGAGAGCCATGCACCCTCCAAAACACAACACTGGGACAAGGGCATCCCGGCCAGCCAAACCCTCCCCTAACCCGGATGATGCTGGGCCAATTGTGCGCCACCTCATGGGTCTCCCGGTTGGCTGTGACACAGCATGGGATGGAACCCAGATCTGTAGTGTCGCCTTTAGCACTGTGATACAGTGCCTCAGACCGCTGCGCCACTCAGGAGGCCACCAATTGTCATACTTGAAAAAGTATTTGGTTTTAAATATACTTAAGTATCAAAATTAAATGTAATTGTGAAAACATACTTAAGTATCAAGAGTAAAAGTGTAAAGGATTTCAAATTCCTAATAAATTCCTGCTATGCATTCAAAATATAACGGGTACTTTTGGATTATTTCACCCATTTTCCATCCAGCAAGACAGTAGATGGAGAAAACCTTTAAATAAGAACAAATATGGACAGCATAATGCAACATTTGATATGCACTCCTCAAACAAGCTGCCAAGCAGAAGGAGATAAACGTGGTTGTGGTGGTGCTGCTCTTTAAACATCCCTCAAGCGCAGAGATGCAGAAGAAAAGCTCAGCAAAGATTAATGGAATTATCCCTCATATGTTTTAAGGTTTATTTTCATAGTGATTAGGGCTCTGTTGATGCTAGAGGATCTTCGGGATATAACTCACCGAGCTATAGAGTGGGAGGGGATTAACACTTTATGTGCCTATTTATGTTTGTGTTTCAGATGCTGTATACTGGAGTCCTCAACCTTTAGATTGCACATTTATGACAATATAAGACTTATCCTGTTGTGAAAAAGAAACAAAAAGAAGTAGAAAAACTGAAAATCTATGTACAGAATGTTCATTAGAAGTCGTTCACAATGAAAGAGCTTTAGAATGAAGAATCTGTTGTTCTCCAACTCTTGCCGTTGTTCAGCACCCTGCAATTAGATTCTCATTGTCATAGCTCCCTGATTCTGCGACAGGGCGTCGACGGGGCGTCGACGGGGCGTCGACAGGGCGTCGCAGTCTGTAAAACCCAAACCGGGTCAGCTACAAACTAATAGGAAAGGTGAGACTCGAAAGTACACGACAGTGTCAGTTGTTTGGCTCTACGACATCCGCAAGCTTTACGGCAGTCGTCTGAACTCTCTGTCACAGATGTCCTCAATATCGAAAGGGGAGACGCGAACACAATCTTCAGGGGAGAACTCCGTAGGTAACCCAGTACCAGGCTATAAAAATGACAAGAACATAATACACATCATTATTTCTTAAATCTCTCAGACATTCAAAACCTTATTTCTTATGATATATTTACTGATTGTCTGAATCTCTGACAAATTAAGGTAATTGATTGCACCCAAATTGGCCATTTTAATTTGTATGATTCATATAATATTCAATAATGATAGTACATCACATCCAAGTAAGACATGAGGAATCCAAAGAAGTGGTCAAAAGCCATTCATGCTGAGTGATTAGTGCTTTTTGAGTTCGGTTAGATTTCTTTTTGATTATTAAAAAATTGTCACGGTTTTCTATTTTGTTTTTCATTACATTTTTTTTAACATGAAATGCACTACGCATTATGTGGGTTGAATGCTGTAACAAAACAGAATAAAATAATTAGTCCCATCATGGTAGTAATAAGTCTCATCATGGTCCCATCATGGTAGTGACTGCTCATCACTACTTATTACTTCTTAACCATAATTTATTTACATTACTTTACTTTAACAAAAAAGTTCACTTGTTGTGTATATTACATTTGCTTTATTTGACGACTTTATAATTTCATTACAAGTCATCATCTCTACAGAGCTGCTGCCTATGCTGTCTGGGAAAAAATAACAATTGTAGTAGTTCTTCTAAGTAAATAAGACATACTTTTATGGCTGCTGAATAGCAATTATCAGTCACTTAGATCATGTATATTCAGGTCAAGATACCTCAAGAAGCAACTGGTCTCCATCCCTCGATCGCACATTCATCTATCATCTTTTCATCTTTCACATACAGTAGTAGGCGTAAAATAAACAAACCGGACAAGTAAGCGCGCAATGGATTATGGTCATTGTTTTCTGCGCTAAACTGTGTAGGATATTTGCCTGTTGGAAACTTCAACTCCCTACTACATCCCACAGTTCGGTCTTGATCTGATCTGATTTATTTAGGGTTCTGGAGTGGCAAAGCTGTTTAAGGCACTGCATCACAGTGCTAGAGGAGTCACTACAGACCCTGGTTTGATTCCATGCTGTATCACAACCGGATGTGATTGGAGGGCCTATAGGGTCTTGACCAGTGTAGGCCGCCTTTGTAAATAAGAATGTATTTTTAACTGACTTGCCTAGTTAAATAAATAAAAACACTCTCTGGAGAAACTTTAAATTGAGCTCAAATAAAAAGCCATCAAAAAAACAAGTATATAGTATGAGTTCTCTATGTTTGAGAAGTAGCATGCGGCTCACTGTATTGTTTCTTCGTCCTATTTAATGTATTTTCAGTGATGTTTTTTTTCTTCCCTGTTCAGAGAAATGTATCATTGAAGTTGTTAGGTTTATGTCCCATCTGACATCCTGATATTACCATGTTCTGACCACTAGATGGTGCTGCCCCCCTCCAATTGTTAAAGGGATAGTTTGCCTAAAATACAAAATTACATATTGGTTTTCTTACCCTGTAAGCAGTCTATGGACCATTTATTTAAAATTTTTAGCCAATTTATTCAAAATAGAAAACTGCCATCACATTTACATAAGTATTCAGACCATTATCTCAGTAATTTGTTGAAGCACCGTTAGCAGCGATTACAGCCTAACGTATAATTGGGTATGATGCTACAAGCTTGGCACACCTGTATTTAGGGAATTTCTCCAATTGCTCTCTGCAGATCCTCTCAAGCTCTGTTAGGTTGGATGGGGAGTGTTGCTGCACAACTTTTTTCAGGTCTCTCCAGAGTTGTTTGATTGGGTTCAAGTCCGAGCTCTGGCTGGGCAACTCAAGGACATTCAGAGACTTGTCCCGAATACACTCCCGCATTGTCTTGGATGTGTGCTCAGGCTCATTGTCTTGTTGGAAGTTGAACCTATGCCCCAGTCAGGTCCTGAACACTCTGGACCAGGTTTCATCAAGGATCTCTCTGTACATTTGCCTTGATCCTGACTAGTCTCCCAGTCCCTGCCCCTGAAAAACATTCTAAAAGCATGATACTGCCACCACCATGCTCCACCGTAGGGATGGTGCCAGGTTTCCTCCAGACATGACGCTTGGCATTCAGGCCAAAGAGTTCAATCTTGGTTTCATCAGACCAGAGAATCTTGTTTCTCATGGTCTGAGAGTCCTTTAGGTGCCTTTTGGCTAACTCCAAGCTGTAACGTTACAAAATGTGGAGAAAGTTAAGGGGTCTGAATACTTTTGGACGCACTGTATATATACTGACATAGGTCACCGTAATATATCTACTGCTGTACATATCATTCTTAGTATATCTTGTGTAATTCTACCAGTGTACATATGTATAGATTGCATTTTGATTACTCCTACAGTACTATTTGGGTTGTTAATAGGATTCGTCCTGCTGTTCTTGAATTCATGATTATCATTATTTTGTATACTTACTTGTTTGATATTTTACTGCGTTGTTAGGAGTTTGTAGCGTAAGCATTTTGCTGCACCCGCTATAACACCTGCTAAACTGTGTACGCAATCACTCAACTTTAATTAGATTTATGTTTACCTGTTTGAAATGCTAACTCTAATGCAAGTCACTAACTAGGTTTCCATCCAATTGGCAACAGAATTTCATGTGAATATTCAAACATTTTCATAAAAACAATATGTTTTCCCACCAGAGATGTTTCCATCAAATTGACATGTTGCAGATAAAAGGCTGTGTGATGACGTAGTGCACATGAAAATACCTTTTACCGATAAATTCCCATGTACCAAATAAAATATACAAGTTGCAGGGGTTTCCATCACATTTTGAACTTGACTGATGTTTTTCTCACAAAAAAATAAATTAGCTTAATTTCTAAGAGTTTAAATAATAGTTCAACAAAATAATGTTGTTTGAATGCTAATTTGATCTGTTTCTAACAACAGAAACAATTTCAGAACAATCTGAGATGGAGGGTGTCTCAATCTTCTTTTTGGTGCTTTTTGAAGTGGAACAACCCATATGTTCCTTTAGTAGATAATGTGAAGTAAGGGATTAGACCTACAGGGGTTAAAGAAATACACTTACAGCCAAGGTGATGCTGTGAGTGTATTGTGTGCATGTGCTCAGACATGCACTCACATGCGTTTTCAGCCCAAAAAGTTTTCCTGAGCCAATCGGTTAGGGATTGTTCAGCTCTAAACTAGGTTCTGTGCCCTGAGACCTCCCCTATTGGGAGAAGAGCTGGGAAACAGCCAGTGACTCAACAGAAGGTACCATATGGTCTCCACAGCACTGTTGTACCATATGTCATTGTCATCAATGATAGACTTAACAAATGACAAGGGCTATTAGCATCACATAAAAGTAATATCTTTACGGGATCCAAAATATTAGATCTGCTACAAACATATTATGCATATCAATCTATTCAGTCTATGTACAGTATACAGTACCAGTCAAAGTTTGGACACACCTACTCATTCAAGGGTTTTTCTTTCTTTTGACTGTTTTCTATATTGTAGAATAATAGTGAATACATCAAAACTATGAAATAATACATATAGAACCATGTAGTGACCAAAAATATACATTTTATATTTGAGATTCTTCAAAGTAGCAAATCTTTGCCTTTGATGACAGCTTTGCACACTTTTGGCCTTCTCTCAACCAACTTCACCTGGAATGCTCCCATGTAGTTCCCACATATGCTGAGCACTTATTGGCTGCTTTTCCTTCACTCTGCGGCCCAACTCATCCCAAACCATCTCAATTGGTTTGAGGTTGGGTGATTGTGGAGGCAAGGACATCTGATGCAGCACTCCATCACTCTCCTTCTTGGTAGCCCTTCCACAGCCTGGAGGTGTGTTTGGTCATTGTCCTTTTGAAAAACAAATTATAGTCCCACTAAGCGCAAACCAGATAGGAAGGCATATCGCTGCAGAATGCTGTGGTAGCTATGCTGGTTAAGTGTGCCTTGAATTCTAAATAAATCACAGACAGTGTCACTGGCAAAGAACCCCCACACCATCACACCTCCCAAGCAACTCTCCTCTTCTTATTGGTATCCTTTAGTAGCAACCATGAAGGCCTGATTCACTCAGTCTCCTCTGAACAGTTGATGTTGACATGTCTGTTACTTGAATTCTGTGAAGCATTTATTTGGGCTGCAATTTTTGAGGAGGGTAACTAACAAATGTATCCTCTGCAGCAGAGGTAACTCTGTGTCTTCCTTTCCTGTGGCGTTCCTCATGAGAGCCAATTTCATGATAGCACTTGATTGTTTTTGTGACTGCACTTGAAGAAACATTCAAAGTTCTTGAACTGTTCCGCATTTACTGACCTTCATGTCTTAAAGTAATGATGGTCTGTCGTTTCTCATTGCTTTTTTGAGCTGTTCTTGCCATAATATGGACTTACATTTACATTTAAGTCATTTAGCAGACGCTCTTATCCAGAGCGACTTACAAATTGGTGAATTCACCTTCTGACATCCAGTGGAACAGCCACTTTACAATACTTGGTGGACTTTTACCAAATAGGGCAATCATCTGTATACCACCCCTACCTGGTCACTACGCAACTGATTGGCTCAAACTCATAAAGATGGAATGTGTTCCAGGTGACTACTTCATGAAGCTGGTTGAGAGAATGCCATCAAGGCAAAGAGTGGCTACTTTGAAGAATCTCGAATATAAAATATTTTTTGATTTGTTTAACACTTATTTGTTACTACATTATTCCATATGTGTTATTTCATAGTTTTGATGTCTTTACTATTATTGTCACGCCCTGACCTTAGAGAGACATTTTATTTCTCTTTTTGGTTAGGTCAGGGTGTGTTTTGGGGTGGGCATTCTATGTTTTCTATTTCTTCTATTTATGTTTTTGGCCGAGTGTGGTTTCAAATCAGAGGCAGCTGTCTATCGTTGTCTCTGATTGGGAATCATACTTAGGCAGCCTTTTTTCCACCTGTTTTTTTGTGGGTGGTTATTTTCTGTTTAGTATCTGTTTGCCTGGCAGAACTATTCGCTTTCGTTTTATTACTTTGTTCGAGTGTTTCTTTGATCAATAATATCATGAACACTTTCCACGCTGCGTTTTGGTCCACTCATTCCGACGAGAGCCGTTACAATTATTCTATAATATAGAAAATAGTCAAATTAAAGAAAACACTTGAATGAGTAGGTGTGTCCAAACTTTTGACTGGTACTGTATGTATGTGATGTGTATATTCTTGCTGACAAGGTAGCTCTTAAATTATTCTATTCTGTGATAATTGTTTTTGTTAGAGCGGAACCCTTAATCCCAACTGCTAGTTCGTCACTACTTTTTTATGGAGGTAAATATTAAATCAGCCAAGTGCATTGGAGACATTATTATCCCTTCATGGCCCATAAATAACTTGTGATGTGGCCTGCTTTTGAGTGTAACCATTTTGGATGGGTACAGTAACTTCGAGCTTGGCAGTTTGGGTGCTGTGTAAGCATAAACTACACTCATTCAAACTATGGCCCTCCCTTGGCACTCTCCCTCTCTCTTTCTCTCCCTAACTCTTCTTTCTGTCCCTCCCTATGCCTCTCTTTTTCTCAGCCCTTCTATTTTTTCTCACTCTCTACCTTTCTCTCTGCCTGTCTTTATCTCTATCCCTCCTCCTCTCTCTTCCTCTCTTCCATTCTTTCTCTCTCTACCCTTCCTTCTCTCCCTCTCAGAGTTCTCTTGTGCGTTTGCTCATGTTCCTTTGATGTGCTAAACAATACGAGGGATACATTCCCTGTTGAGTTCTGAGGAATCCAAGCTGAAACTGCACACCACAGCACAAGATGTTACAGAGACTTCTTGTGGAGACATGGGCCAGCGCTCCATCAAAACAGTTTACCAGGAAGTACAAACACAACATTGGCGAGGGTCAATGCATATCGTGAATCCCACCCACAGAAAATGACCTTTGTCTTTATTGCTTGATAAGCTATTGAGGTGTTCCATTGTTTGGGTCACCACTTTATGATTAGGGACTAATTATAGAATCCATGGAATGTGCATGTAGACTATAGATTTAATTGATATTAGGATAGGCATCTGCTGCATTCAAGCTTACATACCAGGAGGAAAAAGAAAGACCTGCATATGCTCTCTCTCTCTCTCTTGTTCCCCATCTTTCTCGCTTAGATGAGCACACACACATATACACACGATAAATGTGCTTCGTTATGGGGGATGGGAGGTGATCTATAGCTAAATGAGTGCTCTCGGATGTGAGGTGTTTCTGGGGCATAGTCTGCTGGAGTTTCTGATATCGGTGTTGTTCCACATCCACGTACAGTACCAGTCAAAAGTTTGGACACACCTACTCATGCAAGGGTTTTTCTTAATTTTTACTGTTTTCTACATTGTAGAATAATAGTGAAGACATCAAAACTATGAAATAACACATATAGAATCATGTAGTAACCAGAAATGTGTTAAACAAATCAAAATATGTTTTATATTTTAGATTCTTCAAAGTAGCCACCCTTTGCCATGATGACAACTTTGCGCACTCTTGGCATTCTCTCAACCAGCTTTACCTGGAATGCTTTCACAGCAGTCTTGAAGGAGCTCCCATATATGCTGGGGACTTGTTGGCTGCTTTTCCTTCACTCTGTGGTCCAACTCATCCCAAACCATATCAAATGGGTTGAGGTCGGGTGATTGTGGAGGCCAGGTCATCTGATGCAGCACCCCATCTCTCCTTATTGGTCAAATATCCCTTACACAGCTTGGAGATGTGTTGGGTCATTGTCCTGTTGAAAAACAAATGATAGTCCCACTATGCGAAACCAGATGTGATGGCGTATCACTGCAGAATGCTGTGGTATCCATGCTGTTTAAGTGGGCCTTGAATTCTAAATAAATCACAGACAGTGTCACCAGCGAAGCACAACCACACACACCATCACACATCCTCCTTCATCCTTCACGGTGGGAACCACGCATGCTGAGATCATCTAATCACCTACTCTGCGTCTCACAATGACACCGCGGTTGGAACAAAAAAACTCAAATTTGGACTCATCAGACCAAAGGACAGTTTTCCACCGGTC